>NC_069384.1:86279833-86581500 GCF_027475565.1 Acinonyx jubatus | reverse complement strand
CAGGTTTCTGAACCAATAAGTCTGTGGTGGGCAGAGTGAATCTCCATTTCTAACAAGTCCCCAGGTGACACTGAAGCTTCTGGTCTGGGGACAACACTTGGAGACACACTGACCTAGTGTTAACGACAGCCCAGGCCTTCTTCTACATTGTTTGCCTACATTATATTATACTTAAAATAAAAGCCTAAGAGGTAGGCATCACTAATATATGCATTCTACAGGGAAGGGGACTAAGTAACTGCCCAGAGTCACAATGCTCCTAAGAGGTGGAGAAAGCATTCCCAGCAAGGCAGTCAACTTCAGGTCCTACGTGCTTCACCACAAGCATTTCATATGTATTCATTGTGAAGTGTCATTTGAAATAAGCAAACAGATTCTTTCTGTGGACATAGTATCTGTCCCTGAGGAATAAGGCAGAGGTTACACTAAAGCCAGCATTAAAGGGGCCACAATGTTCAAACGAAAATAGAACAGTTACCTACAGCAGAACCACGAGGATTGCTCACCAGCATCTTAAGAAAAAAAAACAAAAAACAAAAAAACAAAACAACAGCTTCTTTCCATTCTTAAGCCCTTTGGAAGGCAACCCACCTCCTCCAAGGCTAGTACTGGTATAGACAGTTATGCTGCAGGAAAAAAAAAAAAACCTTGATGTCCCCCGCCTCAAAAAAAAAAAACTCCATATTACATCGACCTCAGCAGTCTTCCCCAGGCTTTGGTAGTTGCTAAAGCTTCCCAGGTGATTCTAATGTGCAGTCAAGTTTGATAACCAGCCCTCCAAGCACCTGTTAGCTCTCCCCACCCTAGCTGATGCCTTCTCTGACAATAGAGCTTCGACCAGATGCATCCCATCAACGTTTTCTGGACCACTGCCACTGCTGCACCCAATGAACCAGCCCCACATAGTCTACACAGACATTAACATTCCGTGTGCCCCTCCAACATCTCTAGCCCTGTCTAGGATGTAGTGGGTCTCTGAATTTCAAGACGTATGTACAATGATGAAATTATTTCTGCTTATCGTGGGGGCTGGAGAGACTGGCAAAGAGAATCAAAGTACGTATTTTGGAAAAACTCTCCCAGTAAAGGAAAGTTCTACGTAATATGAAAACACTAAGCAGATGGCACCCATTCTTGTCTTAAGTCATGTTTAACATTTTCATATAGGTTGTTTCTTTATGATAGAGCCTGATTTTTTTTTTTTTTGGTATGAAATGCAAAGCTTCAGACATTCAAAGCTACTAGTGAAATGCAAATAGTTTCCTCTATTAATAGTACTTTTCCTACCTGCATTTTTTTAATGTGTGTTTCATGTAGATTCTGCCAATTTCTAAAAATAACTTGAAGGAATATATAATATAAAGATATGTATGAAACAAAACACTGGAAATAGACATATAATGATGATCATTAAAAATATGAGAGAACAGTCAACTAGGAATTATGAATGAGTGACTTTCTGTAACTAAATACCAAATTTAGTTCCAAGCTTTGTGGCAGACATGAAAACAGGCAGAAAAATTAGATGATTCTGATTTTATCATAGAGAGGAAGGGAAGGAGGAGGGGAAAGGAGAAGGAAAGAAAATATATTTGAAACAAAGCAATTTTATCTTGGAATTAAATTCTGAATAAATTAATACATTAAATTAAATTATCACACTAATCCTACCCAGGAGACACTTGGTCCCATAACATTGGACATATTTTTCAACTTGAGCTCCAACCTGTCTGGAGTGTCACTCATGGCCTGTAATGAATATGCAAACCACGCCGATCCGAAGCATGAAGAGAGAATGATTAATTAGTTTCCATGCTGCCAAACATTAACAAATATTATAGTTTTCAACCATAATATTTACTCTGTATGACAATAAATTCATGCAGCAAGTTCAATAAAAATTAGTCTCATCTCAATGTTCCCAACTAGGAACTAGATGTATGTTTTCCTGACCTCGTTCCCTCACAGATTGTTCACAAAAGAGACATTTCTGAAGTACCTCTGGGCACTATGAAATTCCTCAGCTCCAGAAACAAAATCCTTAGTTTTAGAATGATCAGTGAATAGAAATCTTTGGTATATTTAATTGAAAATAAGTTCCAATGAAATGAGTGAAAACCATTCTCTATATAACTGTGAAACATGGCCAACTTCAGTATAGTACCTAGCTGGCACAAAATAGATGCTTAATATGTACTTAATTTAAAAACAAAATGAAGGTCCCATTGAGTTATTCCAGGTTATGATATCTTGACATCATTTACAGAAGACACCAGAATTCCTAGACATATGGCTGAGTGTCAGAGCAGTCCTATAGTTGGCACTTTCAGACTCTGGCTTATATCCCTCAAAAGGTTTTAAACACATCTATCTCCGCACTTACCTACGGCTATGGGTTGGTGGATAGCTATAAAGTGGGCAAAATGACCCTCTAGTAAAATCCAGAGCAGAGCTAGACCATCCCCAAGAATGTGCTCATATACCTGGCACCAATAGTCATTTTTTCTTTTTTTTTCCCAGTATTATTTCTAAGTTGTTCCAAAATATACCTAAATTGTGCTGCCCTTCTCCTTGATTTTTATGCATTTAACAGGATTGAGTTGTGCATATATCTAAGCAAAGCTTAAGAGCTCAGAATTCAAAATTAGAAAAGATGTTTTAGATAGTCTAGTTCTTTTACTTCCCAAAGCTGAACTACATCCCATGGAGGCACCTAGCAAAGGGGAACTTATTTCCTCTTGTGCCAATCTTTCCCATTTCTGGAAATCTCTAGCTTTCAGAATATTGTGAAAAGAAGCTGCAGCCTATTCCCTTCTACTTGCTGGCCAAATTCACTCACTAAAATTCCATTAAGACTCTAATCATACATCTAATGATGCTTCAAATAGCCAAAGACAGGTATTATGTCCTATGATGATTTCTCTCTCCAAGTTTCAACACCTCCATGAAACTTAAGCTTGTTCTCCTTTAGCATAGTTTAAATCCTCTTTGTCATCTTGGTCTCTGTCCTCTGAATACACTGGATTGTTTCTATACTTCTGAAAACATAATAGCTTTCAACAAATGGTTCTGCAACAACTGGGTATCTACATACAAATAAAAATGAATCGAGACACAGACCTTACAACCTTCACAAAAATTACCTCAAAGTCTCTCATAAATCTAAATGCAAAACACAACACCATAAAACTTCTAGAAGATAGCATTAAAAAACCTAGCTGACCTTGGATGTGACAACAACTACATCAAAGATATGATCCATGAAAGAAATAATTAGTAAACTGGACTTCGTTAAAATTAAAAGCGTGTGCTCTGCAAAAGACAATACCAAGAGAATGAGAACACAAGCCAGGGATTGGGAGAAAATATTTGCAAAAGACCCATCTGATAAAGGACTAATACCAAACTATTCAAAGAACTCTTAAAACTCTACAATAAGAAAATAAGCAATCTGACTTTTAAAGGGATCAAAGACCTTAACAAATGCCTCACCAAAGAAGATATACAAATGGCAAATAAACACATGAAAAGATGCTCTATATCTTATGTCATCAGAGAAATGCAAAATAAAGTAATAATGAGATATAACTATATACCTATAAGAATGGCCAAAATCCAGAAGACTAACACCACCAAATGTGTTCCACCAAATTTGGAGCACTTGCTCGTGGGAATGCAAAATGGTACAGTCACTTTGTAAAACAGTTTGAAGGTTTCTTATGAAACTAAACATACTCTTACACAACTGTGCAAATTGGTATTTACCCAAAGGAGTTGAAAATTTATGTTCACACAAGAACCTGCATATGGGCATTTACAGAAGCTTTCTTCATAATTGTCAAAACTTAAAAGCAACCAAGATGTTCTTCAGTAGGTTAATGGAAAAATAAACTGTGGTACATCCAGACAATGGAATACTATTCAGCACTAAAATGTTATATGGATGTAAACACAATCTGGCTGCAACATCTGTCACCCCATTGATCACCAGGGTTGATTTGGATGATCTGGCTGGATAGGTGGGAATCCGCTTCCTCCCTCACCACTCCAAGTGCACCCCTCCCAAAGCTGCATGCTCATTCAAAGAGGACAACCTTCTCCAATAGAGGAGGACCGCTCTTAGGTCAATGGTATATGAATAGCTGTGCTCCCCTGCTAGAACCTTCAAACAAGGTCTCAAGAAATGAGCTATCAAGCTATGAAAAGATATGGATGAAACTTAAAAGCATATTACTAAATTAAAGAAGCCAATCTGATATCATATATTTTCACTCATATGTGGAACTTGAAAAACTTAACGGAAGACCACGGGGGAAGGGAAGGGGAAAAAATAGTTTCAAACAGAGAGGGAGGCAAACCATAAGAGACTCTTAAATACAGAGAACAAAGTGAGGGTTGATGAGGGAAGGGGTGGGGGAGGGGGAAAGAGGTGATGGGCATTGAGGAGAGCACTTGTTGGGATGAGCACTGGGTGTTGTATGTAAGTGATGAATCATGAGAATCTACTCCCAAAGCCAAGAGCACACTGTATACACTGTATGTTAGCTTAACTTGACAATAAATTATATTTAAAAAAAAAAGAAGCCCATCTTAAAAGGCTACATATTGTATGATTCCAACTATATGACATTCTGGAAAAAGCAGAACTATGGGAAAAATAAAAAGGTCAGGAGTTGACAGGCTCTGGGGGTGGGGGGATGAGTGGGCACAACACAGAGAACTTTTAGGACAGTGAAAATATTCTGCATGATATTATCATGGTGGATATATGTCATTCATTCAAACTCGTAGAATGTACAGCACCATGAGTAAGCCATAATACAAACTATGGACTTGGATGATTATGATGTGTCAATACAGGTCCATCCTTGGCAAAAAGGTACCACGCTGGTAGGGGATATGGATAATGTTGAGGCTATGCATGTGTAGGGACAAGGGGTATAAATCTCTGTGCCCCCCTTTCAATTTTATTATAAACCTAAAACTACTCTTTAAAAAGATAATAATAGCCAAGAAAGGGTACAAAGTGCTCAGTGCTGGGTTGAATATGATCGCCATCTCTGTCTCACACATTGGACTTCTACCTGCAATCTAAGAGCATATTTATTCTGTTGATAGCCACAGGACACTTACAGTACTCATTGCTGATCAAAATTATCTCCCTCCAACAGTTATTGAGGCAGGATTAAAAAGCACTTTGTTCAATTTACCTATAGGAAGGGTAAAATGTCTGTTGCAAAACATCAATTTTCCATGTTCTTTCCCCCATTTTAAATGTCCCTACTATACGGCTGGAAAAAACCTAGTTTTAAATATACCGTGTTACTTACTTTCAACCCCTGTGGATGTTAATAATAAAATCTCTTCTAGTTTTTTAAATTCCAAACTAAAGTGAGTTACCATTTATAACAATATCACCACCATATTCTAGCAAAATAATATGTATCTTTGAACCAATCTTTCCTCGCTTATTAAAGTAAGCCCCAAATATCTAACAGTGAAATCAACACTATTATTAACTTCATTTTGCAGTTAACAGAATAGTAATATAGGCAATGCTCTGTACAACTTCAGAAGAGACACATCTGAAAGATAAGCTTTTGGTGAGGCTCCGGAAGTGGGATGCTGGTAGACGTTTAACAACCAGCATGAATGCCCTGTGCTACATGCCCATCTGTGCGGTCCAATTCAGATGTGAAACCTCAACAAATGAGAGGGGTGGTCCCAATGCCACACACAGCAATTTGGAGCCAGTAGGGACTTCTGGAATATTCAGTTCTACTTCCTGTTTTACAAATAAACTGATTCTCAAGGTGTTTATATTTGTGTTCAGGGTCCCACAGCATTTGATTGTATCTATAAATCACATCTAAGGCTTCTAACTTATAAAAGTAATACTTATTCTCCTGTTAAGCAGCAAAGCAAATTTCTCAGCACTTAAGCAAAGAGTACCTACCCTTTCATCTGCTCCAAGAAACATTCCATGGTCAAATAAGCATAGATCATATGCTCCTCTTAGATACTTACAACATCCATTAGCTTTGATCATCTGTTTCACTACCTTTAATGCAGTATTTCCTAATGTATTTAACCCTGAAACCTTCCACACTTCAGCCCCAGCACCCATTAGCATTCTGCAGACCTGCACATCATATATCGGGGAAAACGCTTGCCTCCTGACATTTTTTCACCTCCGTATCCTGGCACTATCACTCAGAGCTGTATATCGACATGTTAAATCCTCTCCACTTGATGGACTTTCAAATATCTGAAGACAGCTCTCATATTCCTCCAGAGGCTGGCTGCACATAAACTGAGACAGTTTCTAAATGAAGATGGCAATGTAGGCATAAAGAAAAGAAAAATTAAGGGGGACCTCTAGTGGCTTTGGAAGCACAGATGATCTGTAATTCTTTGGATCTTTTAACACACCCAGAGAGTCACAAAAGATGTTCATAACAAAGAAGAGTCTTCAGTGTCAGCTGGAAGTCCCCCCAAGAAGCCTACTGAAAAACTCAAAATCCTTCAAGAGAAATGGGGGGATGCCTCTAGCAATGATTTCACCACATTAATTGCCTCTGGGGGAAGCACTTTTGGAGGCAGCACCAATTACTTTATCCTACTCTGAAGACCAAGCAAAAAGAGAAAGGGAAGAGGAACCTGATTACTATTCAGGTTGGGCGGAACATTTCTAAGTGTTGTTTAATGATGACGAATGTTTCAAAGAGTGGCGAAATGGCCAACTCTAAAAACCTTTCATTCAGTATTAATGAAAAGGAACGCTGAATTGCATGGCACGTGCATAGTCTTTCTGAGCTAAACAGAAATGTGTTTGGAAAAAAGATCTCTGCCAGAGTTTTCTTCTATCTTTGTAGATTTTTGTTCTAACTGCTCTGAGAAAAGGAATTTCTAAAAGCATGGGTAGCTTTGCTACTTTTTTCAGGAGGTGAAAAGCAAAGGGGGAAAAAACATGAGTTTTATAAATGAAGGGAAGGTTTGGACAGGAAATAAGGCTTAGAATTCCAATTGGACACACTCTCCAAATCTGTGTAGGGCTTTTACAAAGCTCTCAATGGATTAGCTCTATAGGTAACATAATCCAAAACACTTGAAGTAGTGCACAGGATAGTAAAATTCTTGAAATAACTTGGTGTCTGAAAGCAAGATCCTTTCATTTAAGAGTAACGAGAAGTGCAGGTGAACTGTAAAACTAAAAGACCATTTGGAATTGTTTTAGACTTTACCCTGCAGCAACCAAATAAAATTAAATATTTAATGAAATCTCAGTCTAAGTCCAACCAATGCAAGCAGAGAAGTGCCAAGATGGTTTTTAAACTTAATCCTTAACCTTAGGTCACTCACCCAGGGATATTGCTAATGGAGAGACAAGTGAAGCAGAGGAAGGACTAAATTCTAAGGCCACTGAAGCTCATACGTACTTAAAGCCACAGTGCTGTGCCAAATACATTTTAACCCATCATAGGCTACACTGGCCATAGAAAGGATTTCAAGTTGACTCATGCAGTGGGTGAGTTGAGAGAATGCAGTGTATTGAATTTATACTGTGAATTATTACCATCAGGACTGACTTTTTTTCATATTAAGCTTTGGGAGCAAACCATAAATATAAAATAACAGAAAAACAAAACAAGAAAAAAAAAACCTCATACCATCCAAAAGCCCAATGGCAAAAAGGAAGGGGGAGAGTAGTCATTATTAATGGCCCATTATATAAAGCTCTCACATGATTTCTCCCCCTGATTAATGAAATAGCCTCCCCAGTTAGACTTCTTGCCACCACTCCAGCCCGCTGTGATCCATCCTTCACACCACAGCCAGTGCCATCTTACAAACCTGACCATAATCGCTTCCTTGCCTAAAGGTCTTCATCGGCTTCCTGCTGCCTCAGAGGAAAGTACCAACTCACTGCTTTATCATTAAAGTCCTAATTTCCCCTTGTCCTACCTCTCCAGCCTTGACATTCGGCATGTCTCCCACTTCATCCATCCAATGCTCCACGAGTTGGATGAACTTCCATTTTACGTCCCATACCTGAGTTTGTTTTATGTTTTTTATTTTATTTTTTAGAAAGAGAGACAGAGTGTGAACAGGGGAGGACAGAGAGAGAGGGAGACACGGGATCCGAAGCAGGCTCCAGGCTCTAAGCTGTCAGCACAGCGCCCAATGTGGGGCTTGAACTCATGAAGCGCAAGATCATGACCTGAGCCAAAGTTAGCACTGAACCGACTGAGCAACCCAGGCACTCCATACCTGAGCTTTTTGAATCAGTCTTTCTCTCTTCTTACATGACCCTCCATCCAAGCCCTCCTGTGTGAAATCACTCATCAATCCAAACTCTGTTCAAGGATCACCATTTCTATGGAGATTTTCCAGCTTCCCCTGGGCCAAATCAATCGCTTCCTTTCTTGTGCTCCCAGGGCACCCTTGTTATAAATAATAATAGATGGAAATCATTAAGCACTTACTATAGGCCAGGCATTCAATTTAATCCTCATTTAATCTCACGATAATCCATGAAGACAGTCCTATTATTATTATCCCCATTTTCCAAATGAGAAAACTGAGGCACAAAGAGGCTGAGTGTCTTGACTAAGGTCATTCAGCCAGTAAGTGACAAAGGATTCTAGACCCAGGTGGCCTTGACTCCGTGGCACTCACTCTTTTTTATTTTTAATGTTTATTATTGAAAGAGAGACAGACAGACCACGAGCAGGGGCGGGGCAAGGAGGGGGGGGGGACACAGAATTGGAAGCAGTCTCTAGGTAGGATGCATGCTGTCAGCACAGAGCCTGATGCACAGCTCAAACTCAGGGACCGTGAGATCATGGCCTGAGCCGAAGTCGGACACTTAACCGACTGAGCCACCCAGGTGCCTGTGGCATTCACTCTTGCCACCCCCACCACAAAGGCAATAAACTGAGCCTCCTGGGATGGAGCTGGTAGAGTCCAGGGCGCAGCGAGGCAAAGGGATTTTCTGAGGCACGGGCCAACTGAGGTAGATTCTAAAACTAAATCAACTAAGGTTGATACCAAAAGTTGTGGGGAGCCCCAGATTTTGGGAAAATAAGCAGGGCCAAGAATTGAGAGGAAAGGCAAGTCCAGCAAACTAGAGATGAAAAACTGTAAAAAATCCTCCAAATCAAGGGAAAAATGCAAAGTTCAGAAGCTGAACTTTGAAATCAAATATCTGAGCTCTGAAATCAAATATCAGAGAGTCAGGGACGAGGCTGGTTCCAGAAGCAAGAAAATACCTTATTGACCTTTTCTTTAACCATTTTTTTAAATCGAAGTATAATTGACATACAATGTTATATTAGTTCCAAGTGTAGAACATAGAGATTTGACAGTTCTATACATTATGCTATGCTCATCACAATCAGTGTAGTTACCATCCGTCACCATACAAAGTTATTACACTATCATTGACCACATTCCCTATGCTGTATTTTTCATCCCCATGACTTAATCATTCTGTGACTGGAAGCCTGTATCCCCCCCCCCCCCCGCCCCTTTACCCATTTTGTTTGTTGGCAACCATCAGTTCTCTATATTTATGTTTCTTTTTTTGTTCATTTGTTTTGTTTTTTAGATTCCACATATAAGTGAAATCGTATGGTATTTATCTTTGACTTATTTCACTGAGCATAATACCCTCTTGGTCCATCCATGCTGTTAGAAATGCCATATGAGCCTCATTCACCCTTAATCCCCATAATTGAGCTCAGTAACTTTCTTTTGTTTGAAAAATTATTTTAAAAAATCTAGGGGCACCTCAGTGGCTCAGTCAGTTGAGCATCTGACTTCAGCTCAGGTCATGATCTCGAAGTCTGTGGGTTTGATCCCCGTGTTGGGCTCTGTGCTGACAGCTCAGAACCTGGAGTCTGCTTCAGATTCTGTGTCTCCTTCTCTCTCTGCCCCTCCCCCACTCATGCTGTGTGTCTCTCTCTCTCTCTCAAAAATAAATATTAAAAAAAATTTTTTTTAATCTAGCTATCAGTGTGCTTTAAACTTTTTGTGAGAGAATCAGGCACCTCCTTATAGGGTTGTTACATCCCCTAACTCAGAATTTTGGAGGTCAAATCTTGTGGTTGTCCTAACTCAGAAGGACATGATTCCCTCCCAGCCTCATAGCAAATGCCAAAATAATGTAACCAGGATTGAAGTCTTTTGTTTATGAAGCACAGACTACTGACTCATAACTAATACCAGCTTACTTGTCATTTTCTCACAATTTGGTTTTCATTTCAGGTCAGAACACACTGAAATCTCCTCAGCACTAATTGTCTTCCCCCTAATGCCCCAGGCTCTGCAACACTGCTTTTCCTCCAAGGATTTAAAGGAGAAGAAGCAAGTTTTTCAGAAGCTAACTCAAATGCTTTCTCCACAACAAGGTTTTCCTCTGTCAACCTTACTGGGAGTGAACTCTCTCCCCTCTGATCTCCTAGTACACATTCTTTATAACAATTCAAGCCCTGATCAGGTGTAATTATACTCATTTCCCACGGTGGCTCCCACTAATGCTAGTAGTTATTATTTCTTAAGAACTTGATGCGTGTCTTTACACACACTATCTCATTCAACACCAGGTGAAAGAGGTATTCCACCCACCCCACCACACACGTTACAAATGAGGAAGGTGAGGCACTGAGATGTTAACAAACTTGCCCAAGTTCACAAACCAGCAAGAGTCAGAACTATGAAGAGGTACCAGGGCTGCCTGTGCAGGACAGCCGTGCTCACCAGTGACTGCACTTCCCAGCCCCCCTGCAGTCCACTGGGGTCACACGGCCAAAGCACCCTGAGCAGAACAAACCATGAGCAATTGGCAGTGATGTGTGTCCCTTCTGAACCGAGGCATTTAAGGGGCAGCAGCCCCGGAAGCCATGAGTTGAGATGAGATAGTGGGCTCTAGAAAAAGAGAATAAGCCCGGATGCAGGTGGCACCACGTGTAGGAGAGCAGCTGTGGGAATTCTGAGATGTGCATCAGACTTTCTGAAAGCAGGAAACAAACTCGTGTTGTGCTAATCCCCTAAGACTTCAGAGATTTTGTGGGTTTCTTGTTACCATAGCCTCGATGCATACAGACTCCAGATCCTGTGTTGTCAACCCTCAAACTCCCAACTTTTTCCAACTTGCCTTTTCAGAGTACTTCTCCAGCGTGAGGCAGAGGAAGGAGATGAGGGAACAAAGGCAGCAACTGCCTCTTCTTCAGCAGAGGTGTGGGACTAAAATACTTGTGAAGCAGCCAGATGGAAACCCCGAGAAGCCCATGGAGAACTGCGCAACACATCACACCGGAACTGTGTCGTGCGGGATTCTACCGGCCGGCTGGCAGCGAGAGAAGCGAGTTACCTGCAAATGGCTGCGGCGTTATCCTGCCCTAACGAAATCCTTCCCCTTCTTGCCACCCACACAAACTTTACATCTTGGCGCTGACCTTAATAAACTGCCTGACACCCCAAAGATTGTCACACATTGGAATGCAAGCCTTCATAACAAAGAAAGATTTTAAAGACCCACAGAACGACCTTTAGAAGCAGCCCAGACTCTCCTCTGTCTCAGGTGGTTTTGACTCACTCCTGGTAGACTGCGAGAGAGAATGGGTTTCTCTCAGGCTCTGGAAATTTAGTCATCCTTCTCTCCACTGTTTTGCCAACGCATTAGCATATTATCATATGCTCTCCTTCCAGCAATATTAAACTTGGGAATATTAAATCTTCCCAATACTTTCATTCTCGTAATTTACACTACTCACACAAATGCAAACATATATACACATAAATTCATATATTCGTATAAATTCATTATAATAGTGAAAAGCTGAAAACAACCTGAATATCCATGAACAGAAGACTGTCTATATTATATTTTCCTACAAGGCAATTTATTATTCTTAAGATGATTTTGTACCTCCGGATTTATGGATAGGCAAATACATCCATGTCAGATTCGTGAGTACAAATTTAAATTAAAAAATACCTGCAGTGCAATTCTATTTATGTAAAACTGTCTGCCTTTGAGTGCATGTGTGTTTGTGTTTGTGAATAAAGAAGACTGAAGGGATATACTTGAACGGAGCAGTTCTCTCCTTAGTAGGTTTGCAGCATTCCATTCTTTCTAATGTTTTCTATACTGCCCCAATTTTTAAATGGTCACATAGGGTATTTGCAATCATAAAAATAATACAGCTGAGGCACCTGGGTGGCCCAGTTGGTTGAACGTCCAAATCTTGATTTTGGCCCAGGTCATTATCCCAGGGTCATGGAATCAGACTCTGCACCAAGCATGGAGCCTGCTTAAGATTCACTGTCTCCCTCTGCCCCTCTCCCCCACTCATGCTCGCTCTCTCAAAAAAAAAAAAACAAAAAACTGCTTTTATTTTGGGAAAAATGTTGAAACTATGTATTAGCTATCACCTTCCAACCCACCTAGAACTCTATCTCAATGAAAATACAAACTGACACTAATTAAGAGCAACAATCTGTTTTCCAGAGATTACGTCTGCCTACAGTTTCCATACTAACATTAGTATGTGGTCACTACTCATTCACTGTTCAATGAAAGTACTGATGAGGATTTAGAAGTACATTGGCAGTTAATTTATTCTTAGACGAGTGTTCACATCAGAGTCCCACATCCAAATGTGAAGCTGGGCCTGACAGAGAGAAGACATATAAATCCATTTCAATAAAAACTTCAGGTTTTTTAACTTCTAGAAGCAGAACTGAAATTCCCAAGATGATCAAGGCTTTTAATCTCTGCTCAGATCTCCAGTTCATGTGGGCAGATGTTTTGGCATCATTAAGTCAATGAGTGTCAGATAAAGGAAAAATAAAAGAAACTCTGCATTTTATCTGTCAACACCCCCAAAACTATCTTAGGCAAGATATTGTGAGATAAGTTTTCCTTATTTTAAGCCTCTCTCATCTACTTAGTGGGAAATTTGTCAGAAAGGAATTTAATAAAAGGCAGAGTAAAAATACACTGCCAACTCTCTTTTTAAACACTGCTGTTTTAAAAAAAACTGACACAAGTGTTAGAATTTAATAACTAAGATCAAAAGAATAGGAGAGTGAGAGTACACAGGAGGTGCAAAACTCAAAATTTTAATGAATTTCTAGATTGTAAAAACCTGTTGGAACAGGGCTATCATAGGAACATTCCACCAGGAGGTATTATGAATAAAGTTTGACTTTAGGTTAGCCCATTCCTTAAACATTTAAGATGCTCAATAAAAGTCTGCTGAACACAGGGGCATCTGGGTGTCTCAGTCAGTTAAGCAGCTGACTTTGGCTCGGGTCATTATCTCGCAGTTCGTGGGTTCGAGCCCCATATCGGACTCCGTGCTGACAGCTTAGAGCCCAGAACCTACTTGAGGTTCTCTGTTTCTGTCTCTCTCTGCCCCTCCCCTGCTCATACTATGTCTCTCTCTCTCTCACTCTCTCTCTCTCTGTCTCTCTCTCTCTAAATTAAATTTAGAAAAATTTTTTTAATTTTTTTTAAATTTGCCAAATGACGACTGATTCAGTGTTAAGTGTAATTCAGGAAGAGGTGAATTATGCTGCTATAACCAACACACCCTAAAATCTCAGAAGTTCAAACAATAAAGATTCATTTCTCTCTCAAGTCATGGTTCAATGTGGTTAGGTGACAATTTTGGAAAGCTCTCATCCAAGTGTGACTCTGGGATCCAGGATTCTTCCATATGGCAGCTCACTATTTGGAACAGATAGCTTCCAAGATTGCCACGGAAGGAGAAAAGAGGCTGGGAAGTCAAACACAATTTTATGGATAGAACTAGAAGTGGTATACCCCATCTATATTCATATTCCTTTAGCTAGAACTCAGCCACATGTTTTCACCTTGCTTCAAGGAAGGCTGGGAAATGTAGTCTCTCTGTGTGCCCAGGAAGATAAAATAGATTTGTAACAGTACCATATGCTAACATTTTTGTATGTTAACTACTCTGAAGGTAATCTTTCTAGAAGACATTATATATTCCCTTGCTTTCCTAAGGACAGCAATAAACATTACACTCTTTTTTTTTTGTACCCCAAGTTCATACTGTTCTGCGCTAACATGCAGATATGGAAGTTCCATTCCTTCCTTCCTCTGTCAGTGCTCCCACAGTCACTCATGCACATTCACACTTAACACCTCATTCATTCAGCTCTGATCCCCTCCCGCACCTGTCACCCAGAATCTGCACAAAATATTTTTTAGTATACCTTTCTATTAGAATCACGCCCAGCACACTGTAGAAGTTCAGTAAATGTTGATGGGAGTGACAGCAATGCCCTACGAGCTGCTGAGGTATGTGGAGTTTTCTCCCTGTGTGCTAAATGGCCCAGACTGCTAAGAATGGAAAGATCTTGGGCCACACTTTTGGGTCTTCTTTCTCTTGCCTGGAGTCAGACTTTTAGCTACTACTTTTAATTCATCCCACATGTTTGCTTCTTCCACAATTTCCCATCTTTAATATGCTATATAGTGTTTTTAAAATCTTAGCCATGGGAACTTTTCTACAAATAAAATCATCTATGAAGCCCCAATAAAGGGGAAAAATAATAGCAGAACTATCCACGTTGTGGCTGCTGGAGATATTTGCTCTTTTAGCGGCTGCCTGGCCCCAAGGAAACTGAATAAACTGGGGTCCTCCCTCCTCCCCATCCCTTGCTTCAACGTTACTATCTGCACATTGGGAAGCACTTCAATAGGCAAGTTCACCTAAGATTTCTTATGCATGACACAAAACCTATTAATGTTATCAGTAATTCACCCTTACTCCATCCCAACAAAGAAAGAAAGATAAGGGGGAGAAAGAGGGAATAAAAGAGGAAGAGAATTTTGAAAATTCTGGTAAATAATTAAACTGATAGTTGTCACATTTACCAAACTTTTCAATTAACGTCATTTGTTTTCCCCACAGAAATTCTCTATCCTAAGTAGCTCCCAAAGCCTCTTCTGCATTAAATGCCACATGAACGTGAAGACATAACTGTTTCACAATATCATCACAAATAAATAATATGACTATAGTCATAAACGTTCATTCAAACAGCCTTCAATAGGACAAACATTCGTCTGTAAAAAGGAGTTGAGAATGATTGATCATATTTTTTAAGCAAAAACAATAATATTTTACACATTAAAAGGTAAAGGAATTAATTCAATTATTTACAAATATATCAAGGTCTATTGGTTCAGTGAAAAGTTCCATGTGTCAAAATCAGTATTATATATATTCAAGCGCCTTGATTTAAATTGCCTTGAATTAAATGTTAACTGAATATACTTTGAAACAGTTTTTTTAAGCCATACTGACCTCTAGAGACATAGAGGGATTACAAAGATGCTCAGTAAAACCAAAATCTGCCGTCACAAAATCAGGGTGAATATAATAAAAGGATTTATTTTAGGCATAAGGATGGACTATCCTCTGAGCTTCATGCTATACTCCATTGATTAGGCACACTGCATTGCATGTTATTAAAATTTCACTGCGAAGATAAAAAGGAGTCAAAGAGCTAAAAGGAACTTGAAAATAATTGAAACTGTTCAAATGCATATAATGGAAAAGGCATTGAACTCTGCATTCTGAGATCTGAGGTTGGTTCTGTTTCTTCTACATAATACCTGTGTGACCTTGGGCAAACCACTTTCTTTCTGGAGGCTTCATTCGCCCATCATTCACAGAGTTTGAGCCACTCTGTGCTAAGTGCAAACTAAGAAAGGCTGACAATTTCTTTTCTAACCTTAAAAAATCCACCTTTTTAAAAAACACCTTCTATAGTTGACCCAATAATTCATTAATTAGACTGGCCAGGGCAGAACATTACTGGTGAAGGTAATTAGGTGAGTTTCCTGGGACTGCTGTACCAAAGTAGCACAAACGGGTTGGCTTAGAACAACAGAAATGTATTGTCTCGCAGTTCTGGAGGCTAGAAGTCCAAATTCAAGGTGTCAGCAGGTCTACGCTCCCTCTGAGGCTCTGCACGGAATCCTCCCTTGCCTCTTCCTAGCTTCTGGAGGTAGCCATCAGGTGTCAACATTCCTTGGCTTATAGGAGCATCGCTCCGACCTCATCCTTCCTGGTCACATGGTGTTTTCCCTGTGTCTCTCATCACATCATCTTCCCTCTCCTCACATGAACACCATTCATATTGTATTAGGTGTTCTCACATGAACACCCTGGTATGATCCCACTTAACTAATTACCTGCAATGATCTTATTTCCACATAAGGTCACATTCTGAAGTATCAGGGTTAGTACTTCAGTGTATCTTTTGAGGGAACAGAATGCCTTACAACAATGACGGGGGAATATGTAGTCAGAGAAACTTGACAGCTGTAAAAAAGAAGTGATGTCATTTGCAATTCAGGACAGGATATGTGTAATGAATCGCTTCGTCTTGAGTGATGATATCTTTGCTGGAGAATCCCCTGACAAATCAGGATTTATTCCGTGAAGAAAAGACATGACCTAAGGCTGGCAAAGCGGCTCAGACAAGAGCCTGGGATAGTGCCAGCAAAGGTAAGAGTGGTCCAAAATGGCTATGGTGCTGTGTAGCACAGACTCACATTCAGAGCCAGTACCTCTGAGAGTTTGTCCTGTGAAGGTTAATACCATGAAGAGCCACTGAAACTCAACCTTGCAATTCTGAGTCAGGAAAATTCTTAAGAAATGTTTGTGTCTTAACTTTTGACAAATGGGAAGGAAATATAGAAGACAAGCCTGGAAAGGTAGAGCTATAGCTATCATGGACGACCGAGGTCATGTCAGAAAGACTCAGGAGTCAAAAAAAAAAAAAAAAGAAAGAAAGACTTAGGAGTCAACATGAAGGGATTTGCACTGGCCAAAGATGGGTAAATTTGTGCATCAAGAATGATAAGAGCAGTTGATTAAAACACATCCAATTTATTTAAATCCCATGAGTTTCCAATAATACCTAGGGGGAGGTGGAAAAATCCCTTATTTGTCCCCTTCAAGAATGATAGGAAACCAAGTCATTATTTTAAAAGCTTATACATAAAGGGGAAAAAATCAAATACTGATTCTTCCTTTACTACTTAAATTGCACCACTGTTTTAACCAAACAATGGACAATGGAATGTTTCTCTTTACAGAAGTATTCCAGCCAGTAAATGAAGAGAAATGGTATAATATCACTATTACTCAACTCCTGATGCACTAAAGGATGCTGAGAGAGGCACTAAGGACACTTCTAAAACAGTACTTCTAAATGTCAACAGACTATACATGTTCAATGTGCTCTGCTACCAAAAGGTAAGAAAACACCAAGATATTAAGTATGCAAACCAAAAGTAAACATTTCATTGACCAAATGCAGCTAAGTGATTGAATGTGTGTCTGTTCTCTGCATAGTCTTTGATTGAACAAATGACAATCTATTAGTTACACAACTATTAGTTACACAACTGTGAAAAGGTATTCCTTATACAAAATGAGAATAGAAATTCACCAGTGCTTCCAGTTTAAGAAGGGATTCTCATATTCTCATACACACACACACACACACACACACACACACACTTTTTGTACGTTCTGAAACCTCACTGGAAAAATACTCAAAGTGGCCTCCAAGTGGGAATGGAGGCCATTAAATGACAAGAAATCATACAAATTTCACCAATCTTTGGAAGACATTAAGCAGAGGAAACAAAGTTAGGAGGAAACAGGGTATACCAGAGACAAGGGGGTACAAAATTATCAAACACAACAGGAGGTGTTGATGAGAAGCCAGACAACAACAGCCCTCTCAACCCCTGAAGTGAAGTCTATCAAAGTCAATGCCCCTTCTATGGACAGGGAAATGCTAGTCAGGATCCCCACTCCAGAGTGAGGTCCTCATACCACAGCAGAGAAATTTGCTCTAGCCACAGAGTCATCAATCACTGAGGGAAAGAGAAAGAGAAGTTTAAATATATTATTTACAGGGACAAGAGTAGCCAGTAAAAGAACTAAATAATGTAACTGAGGGAGAAAAGAAAGGTGGTGACAAAGGGAAAAAGAGAATATGCCAGGTAGAGACACAAGTAAAGAACAAGAGAGAAAATGATTCACGTTTGGGAATCACAAGCACTTCAGCAAGGACTAATGAGACATGATGAGTCTAGGGAAGAAACTAGAAGCCAGAACATCACATCATACCAAAGAGAGTTCGAGCTTATTGTTAAAACCCCAAGGAATTTGGGGCACTTGGGTGGCTCAGTCCACTAAGCGACTGACTCGATTTTGGCTGGGGTCACGATCTCACGTTTCGTGAGACGGTGTGGAGCCTGCTTGGGATTCTCTCTCTCCTCCTCTCTCTCTACCCCTTACCTAATCTCTTGCTTGCTTGCTCTCTCTCTCTCTCTCTCTCTCTCTCTTTCAAAATAAATAAATAAACTTTAAAAAATGATTAAGAAAATAAAATCCCAAGGACTTTTAAACACAACATAACACGGTCAGATTTGCATTTCAGAAACACAACTCTGGCTTCTGTGTGGGGATTTCTGGCAAACAAGTCTGGAGACAAGGAAACCACTTAGGTGGCTGCTGAACTCATCCAGGAACAAAAGAGACCCAATTGCTGAACTAAGAAATTGGGCCTGGGGGGATGCTTTTCAAACTTCTGCATGCATCCAAATCACCTGGAGTACTTGTTCAACTACAGGGCCCCATTAGCCAAAGAGTCTCTTATCAGTATGTCTGAGAAGGGACTCATGAATTTGCATTTCCAGTAAGTTCCTAGGTAATGCTAATACTGCTGGTCCAGGGACCACACTTTGAGAAGCACGGGCCTGTAGGAACAAAAAAGGTATTTGAAAGTATATAAGAAGAGGGATCAAAATACTTGATGACTGCAGAAAGATGTTGAAGAGAAAGGAGGAGTCATGGTTCTTCTCAACTTTCTACCTCGTGTCACTGGGAGTTTGTGGTGCCAGTCCTCAAGGTAGGAAATACAGAGGAAGCACATATCTGATGGGAGCAGGGAAGTGGTACATATCAAAAGATCCAGTTAGACACCTATCAGACTTGATGTTCACATTGAATATCCCAATGGAATTATACAACAGGCAATTCACATATAGTTCTGAACATGAAAGGGGAGGTATGGGGTAGACATACAGATGTAAGAATCATCAGCATATAGAGGATAAAGCCATGAGAATGAAGATTTCAGGGTCAGTGATTATACTGTGAGAAGTAAAGAGGGTAAATCTTGAGGAACATAAAATTGAAGAAGAAAAGGAACTGGCACCACTAAGTTGTGGTAGAGGTAGAGGTAGAAAGAGGTTGACATTGGGTAGAGGTAGACATTGACAAAGAGGTAGAGGATATTCCATGGCTACATTGTTTGTCACAGCAAAAGATTTAAAATAATCAATGCCTATCAGTATGGGACTGGCTAAATAAATCATGGCACTCTCTACAGTAGAATTCTTTGCAGCTGTTTTTGTTTTTTTTTTTTAATTTTTTTTTCAACGTTTATTTATTTTTTGGGACAGAGAGAGACAGAGCATGAACGGGGGAGGGGCAGAGAGAGAGGGAGACACAGAATCGGAAACAGGCTCCAGGCTCCGAGCCATCAGCCCAGAGCCTGACGCGGGGCTCGAACTCACGGACCGCGAGATCGTGACCTGGCTGAAGTCGGATGCTTAACCGACTGCGCCACCCAGGCGCCCCTCTTTGCAGCTGTTTAAAAAAAAATGGAATAAGTACTTTACTAATAGGAAAGATGTCCTAAATATATATTGTTAGGTGGGGGTAAAAGCAAGTTAGTTGCAGAATAGTGTGTTTTGCTATCATTTAGATGAAAGGGGGGAAATATATATATATACCTGTGCTATGATATGCACAGAATATCTCTGGAATGATACACCAGAAATGTGTACCCTCAGGGGGCACACGGTGGGGAATCTGGTAATTAGGAGACAAAAAATCCAAGACAGCACTTTCACCCAAAGGTCCAAATGTCCTATCAGCCACCAGGAATAACCCAATGTTAAGAAGGAAGGATCAGAGCCTGATGCTATTAAATATTTAAATCACAAAAATAATTCTTCTTACTCTGATTTCATGATCACCTAACAACATTCTGAAACTTTTTCCAGACAGAGAATTCATTCTGCAGACTGTCCACTTGACAATGATATACTTTTATAGCAAATTAATCGTTGTCATTCTACTATGGCTTTAAACATCCATCTCTTGCAAGCTTTGCAAACTTGAGGCAATATCCCTGGATTCCATCAGTTTTGAGGGATCACATAGAGATTCTAAGTCTGCAGAGCCCAGGGTCAAATCTTGGACCTAAATAAATTAACCAAGGTAAATTCTATCTTGTTAGATTTCTTAACAGCCAATCAGCTGGTCTCCTCCAGCCACACTCCAACAGCACCAGGATGTAAAATTCAAACCTCTAGAAAAAAAACAAGTTTGTTTATAATACTCCCACCCACCTTATTTTTATGACACAGATTTCATTGACTGATATCAAATTCACCTATTTACCTGTGAATTGCATAGAACTCTGACCTCACCCTCTCCCAGCAGTATGGCCGCCTCAAAGTTCACCAGTATCATTCCACCAAAATAGTTCTTCATACCATGAACAAAAATTGTATCATATATGTAGGTGCATACTTGCCAAGATCCACTGCCAAACCATAAACTTTCTAAGGAAAAGATATACTTATTCATCTTTGTATTCCAAAATGATAGCACAGAACCTCGCACATCATATTCAACATGTTCCCCTTCTATTGCATCGAATTTCCTGCTAATGTATTACCTACCCAGATAAGGTACTTAAATCAAGGGTCCTTACAGAATCCTCTTTCAGGTGTGGTCTCTAATCTTCTGAGGGAGATATTTTTGCCCACAGGCCTTCTGACACCCTTCAAATGTAATCATAAATGAAGCCACTTACTGAAACCACTTATACAATCTACTTAGAGAATATACTGTTATCTAGCAAGGCCTGAAAATAGGTTTTCTATTTTAGTTAATAGAGAACCTCAACACACATGAATTAGAGATTGATATTTTCCAAATCAGAATTCAATTTTTAAAATATGCTACACTAAAATGATGCTGAATGAGGTGGAAATGTTCTTTGAAATTATAGAAGGGTATTTTCAAGAACACTGTGCTGGGAATGGAGGCTCAGGGAGAGCAGATACAGGTGGCCAAGTAAGCCAGGCTCAGCCTACAAGCAGCAAAGAGCTCTGCTTTTTCTGTTTAATGTGTTGGTTTCATACATGATTTCATTTTTAAAAGATTTCCACTAATTTGTTAGTTTGGGAACCCAGTTTTTTAATTTACTTACTTACTTACTTCTTACTTATTTAAGAAAGAGTGCAAGCAGAGGAGAGAGAGGGAGGATCTTAAGCAGGCCCCACGTTCAGCGCAAAGCTCAACACAGCACTCAATCCCACAACCCTGGGATCATGACCTGAGCTGACATCAAGATTCAGATGCTCAACCAACTGAGCCACTCAGCTGCCCTGAAAACCCAGTTTTTTTAAAAAGGACTTAATGTCATGATGCCTCCGATTATTATTATTATAAATCTTCCTGCCCTGTATCTGCACAGATGTGCCTGGTAATGGAATGACAGAATTACTAGCATGTTAGATAACACAATGTTGTTGAAAATACAATGTGGTTCTTTTTTGGACCTTAAAAATCCCACTTCCTTTGACCTTCTTTCATATTGGTTACTATTTATCCACGGTCATTTCTGTTCCTCTCCTGTCTTCTAATTAACATCAACGTATATATAATATTCACAATACTCTGTAGACCACAGAACGCTGTAAAGGTCCCCACCATGGTCTAAACTGTATGGAAGGGTAATCCCTCAGTGAAAACTCTCAGAGCAGAGTACTTTTCTCTTGAATTTTCAATGCCAATAGTCTCTTGCCAGGAAATATCCCAAATATGAAAACTCTAGGTCTATAAGTGTTAAAGAATATACTTTTTTTTTCATTTTATCTTATTCAAATAGACCTTCTAACTCCAGAGAACCAACTGAAAACCTTAAGATATGAAAGACTACTTTTTTATGTATGAAAAGAGGTCCAATCACTTCTCACTGGAAGAGAAGAAAATGTCAGCACACTAAAGCAGGAAATGAAAAAGGAGCCTTAAATTGGGACGAGATGACAGTGAAATATAGAAGGAGGCAGAGGAGATCTAAGAAATCAGATCAGCTATATCATAATTACCAAGATTCTGAAATTAACATAGACACATAGTTGTGAATTTATCCTCGGTGGGATTTTATCTCTGCTCCCCTTGATTTTAACTTGATTGGGGCATTATTGTCAGAACCTATCAATCTCATCTGATAGGTTATATTTTAACAAGTTATCATACACTGTTGGAGAAGATTTGCTATTCTGCTTTATCACATTCAAATAAGTGCCTGAGCTGTTTAATACACCATAAGTATTTCAGATCAAAACCTAAGCAAATAATCCTTACCCAGCCAGGATAAGAACGCTATCACTGAGCCATGCTGTGCACATGTCAGATACCTTGATGGAGTAATAATGGCCTATTAATCAGAACACGGGTTAAATGCCCCAACACCTGCTCGACATCAACATTAATATTCTGATAAACTATTTAAAGAGACAAGCAATGTCACCATCATCCTACACCAACTCGAGCTTTCAGAATGAAAGACATTGGGTCAGTTAGCTTCCATTTCTGTATAGTATTAACAGTCACAGATTGAGCAACTTGAATCAAACCTAAGTACTAAAATAAATCACTGTCTCCCAGCATTAAAATATTCAGTCCTATTTTTAAACACTTAAATCTTAGAATATTTTTCAGATTCCTCAGTACGCATGTCATAGCAAAAATTACACTGTGCTGGAATTGACAGTCAACATTTAGTGATGAAGTAAGTGCTCACTATGTCCAAGTGTCTGAGTTGTAACAGCGATCCAGAGAAACACCATCTCAGTCATCATACTGTTTAAGGTATAAGTCCTGGGCTCCAGTCTCCAATCTCCCACTGAATTTGTAGTTACATGACCTATATGACCTTAGATAAATCACTTAATCTCCCAGCCTCTTTATGCTCATCTATAAAATATAAAAGCTGGACTAGATCATTTCCAGCACTGAAATACTAAGAATATTCATGAACCTGCCACCTAAGTTTTGCATCACAGGAAGCAGATGAGAGTACCCTTTCTCCAAACATCCATGAGACAGTGTCAAGTTCACTGCCTCTGCCTTACTGTAAATGCACAGGTCAACTGTGTCCAATTTTAATCTTCTGAGTTTTACATGAGGTAAGATTTTGGGGGTTCTTGAGATGCCAGTGAGAAGGACATTCTTAACATACACAGTATTAACCACATTTAAGAACATTTTTTTTATAAGTTGAGAAGCTACAGTACAGGAAACTAGTGACTTATTATTGTGAAAGACTAATTTGTGTCTTTAGCAATGAACAGGACAGGCAGCGCCTCTTGGTCCATATAAATTATTCTGTGTGGATATCTGCGCTGCTACTGATTCACCAAAAGATCAAACGAGTTCAAATTTTCAAAGGAAGGATGTAGATTTACTTCCTGCATACCCCATTCATGTTTTAAGTGTTATTTATACTTCTTTAGCATTGTGTAATTACTAGGATGGAGAATTTAGAGTTAGGAGCTATGGTCTGAAGTCTAACATTTCTGGATCTGCTTAAAAGTCACAGGATTCCAAATCTGAAGGAAATTCTGGTCTAGCTCCCTCCCTTTAGAGTTATTTACATACACATACACACATACATATATACCCAGAGAATTAACTAATTTTTCTCAATATCCTGCAGCCAGCAGGTAACAGGCCTTCTAAGCTCTCTTTGCTACAGGCAACGATTGCCTTCAATATGTGCACATGACAAGATCATCTCCAAAATTCTTTCTAGTCCAAATTTCTAGGCTCCCTGAATATGGCTAAAATTTCAATGATTCACTCTCTTCCTAAACACAGGCCTTCCATTTTCGGGTGGAACTGAGAAGAGCATTCTATCAATCGGAGTTCTTCGTTGCAAGTAACAAAAGATTGGCTGATTTAAGAAGGAAAGAACTTTTTTAAAGGATTTCTGGTAGTTTGTAGAATCACCAGATAATACAGAGAAACAGGCTAGGAAAACAGATAGGAACAAGGTGGCAGCCAGGACTACCCACGATGAAAATGAGGTGATAGGCCAGGTCAGTTGTGTCACCACCACAGGAGCCACAACACACTGGAGCCTGTGCATTTCTGCCCAATCCCGCCACCCCGCCCTAGGCTGCCATCAACTTAGACTGGATTCTCTACCAGCCTCAGGCATTGCTTCAGGATTCAAATGGTCCAAGTGAGGCCCTGCACCTAAGCCCTAGCTGCAAGGTAGGTTGAGGGACGTGCACCTGGCATTTCAGCTTCTAGCTTAGTAAGCAAGTTCTGCCACAGGACTTCCCCAAGTGCAGGAAGGGGTCCGGATCCAGGAGAGCTAGCAAGCTATCTAGGCAGACAGATAAATAAACCGTTGTCCACAGCAAGCATATAGAGCAACTTAAAGAAATACATTCATTTATACATGAATTAAACCCCTCTAAACATGTCTGAGAACGATCGCAATATTCAAACTAATCTCAAGAACCTAATAGTAATGTGGAAGTCCATTTTAGCATGATACATATCATTATCTAGGAGGATCGGCATGAACACATTTATGCTACTACCTTTGACTGGTGGGAAATGAGTAATTTTGAAAAATTCATGCTTAGCTACAGCTTTAAATTCTTCTGCCACTTATAGGCACTTGTATGTATTATGTGTGTAATAATTTTTTACCAAAATAACAATGAAGTGCTTTCTAATTCTACAGATAATTTAAATGATTCCAGAAATTTTAACAACATATGATGCTTTCTAAAAAAAAAAAGAAAATTAAAAGACACATTAAGCTTGTTATGACATTGACACACACACACACACACACACACATATCTTTTACATGCTAATTTTTAGTAGTTGGTTTGTAAACTTGATTCACACATTTTTCCACAAATAATTTCCTTAAAAAGTGGAATCCTTTAAGCTATTTTAAAACAGTTCTGGTTCAGAGGGGGGGTGTAGCCCGTCAAAACACCCTGTGTTTTCCTCTTTACATATTTGCTTTCAAGGCTTACTTTATTGCCATCAATTGCAGTTGCCTATGGTTTTCCACTGCTCTTGCTCCTGGAGAGTTAATTTGTAACATTTGGGTTTCTTGGCACTCTTTCCTTCTTTTCCCCAAATACCCAAGCCCTCTACCCCTTAATTTTGCTAGTTGATTCTGTGCCCAGTCACTATTTATAACTGGAGATAATCCCGGATTCAGACAGCTGGTCTGGTTCTGAGATCTGTGATCCCATTTGGTTTTACCACATATGACCCTAGACCACAAACACATTAAGGGCAAATATACGAACTAAGAAGTTCAATAAGCATAAAGCATACATGCAGAAACATGGACCCTATACTATAAAGTCTGCACACTGCCCTTTAAGAAAGAAGGACTTTACAGTACAGCTAGGAGTACCTCGGGCATTTTTTTTAGGCAGGGTTGCAGCTTTCCCTCCAAGCAGGTAGGCTCCTAGCATCCTATGAGGAGACCATGATGTATCCTATTATTTCTTTCTCCTGGAGCATCTTCCCTGACCTTCGCCAGCCTAAGGCCTACACATTGCTCAAAGAACAGTTCAAATTCTGCCTTTTTTCCTGAGGGATGTACACGTGTGTAGCTAAAAATAAAAAGGGGGTATACAAACCTTAAAGACAGACATAAATAATAATCATAGGTAGCCTTGCTACCAAGTGCCAGACTTAATCCTCATATCAACCTTACAAGCATGGATTGATTATACCCACTATGTTATAGATACTGTGACCATCAGGTAAATATAAATATAGTCTCTGCCCTTACAGAATTTTAAGTCTGATAAAATCAAATACAGATATCCCCCACTATCTGAAAGTAGAACATTGCTATAAAACCTTTTATAAGCCAAAATGGTTGTAAAGGAAAGAAGCAATTACCATTAATTTATAAAGAAACGTTTTTTAGTATTTCCAGACCCGAAAAATAACCTCTTAGGCTCTTCTGATACCGTAGAGCACATCTTGCTAACAGATGCACACAATAAATCTAGATAAAGCACAGATGCTCACAGACACAGGTCAAAGCCATGGCAGCTTGATGCTGAGTGTAGCTCCTGGAGAAGGAGCTGCTCGGGGCTGGCGGCGGGGGGCGGGGGAGCCCTCTCACTGCTAAGGGTGTGCTGCCTTTGTAAGGGCTCATTGCAAAGTAACGCTGAACATCCCATTTCACCTTTTGTCGTAAAATTGAAAATGCTCTGGGGATTTCTTTCAGTTAGCAAAACAGGCACGAATGTAGGTCTTTCGTAAAAGTAAAGTGGTGTCACGAGCACTTTCGAAAAGTGGGGGATACCTGTCTGTACAAAAATAGCTCAACATACGGAGCTAAGTACAGAGATAAAGGGAGAGTTTGCCTGGAGAACAAGAGTTTATTACTGGCTGAATTTGGGAGAAGGATTCTGCAAGGAAGCCCACTTTACAAATAAGGACACTGAGGTTTACAGAGGGTCAATGTCCTGAGCACGAACTAGTAATTGGTGGAGCCAGCAATCAGACAAGGCAGGACTCTCTGAGCCCAGCTTTCTCACCCTTTCCATGGTGGGAAGTTAACATTTTCGTTTGTGCGTTTCCAACACCAAGCATGTTCATTTCAACTGTTACATTTCTACTGTTACAAATTTCCACAAATTTGGTGGCCTATAACAATAGAAATGTATTCTTTCACAGTTCTAGACACCAGACGTCTGAAATTAAGATGTCGGCCGGGCTGGATCCTTCTGGAGGCTGAGGGTGGGATCTGTTCCGTGCCTCTCCCCTGGCATGTGGTAGGTTTGTGCTCCTTGGTTTGTAGATCCATCATTCCATTCTCTGCTTCTATCTTCTCATGGCCTTCTCCTCAGTGTTACTCCTTTGTGTCTGTGTCTTAAATTCCCCTCTCCTTTCCCTTAAAAAGACACCATTGATTTATGGGCCTACTCTAAATCCAGGATTATCTCAAGAACCTTAACATAAATACATCTGCAAAGACTCTATTTCCAAATAAGGTCATGTTTACAGGTGCCTGGGGTTAGGACTTGGACTTAACCTTTGGGGGTACACTATTCAACCCTGTACACAAGGCACTTTGTTTTCAAGCCTGTTCCAACTTTTACTTCTTGGCAAGGCCTCAGATTCACCCAGGGGTTTATGGAGAATTACTGAGCATGTATACAGCCTTGGGCATGCAGGCCTTCTTCCAGACCACCAGGAATAAGTGGGAGCTTACCAAGACACCCTGTGACTGTCACATTTCCTTCGTCTCCCTGTTAAATTTCCACCAGACTGTTGGTTTCTTGCTTATCCCAACTAGCAGCACCACTCTAAGCTAGCTACATCATTAGCCTTCCTTGTTTGCTTGCTGACTATATCTGACAATAATTGAGAGCATGAGGTTTTCCACTCCCCTCTCCAAATCAAATCAGCCCCCTCCAGCAGCTAAGCTCTCCTTGTTCATGGCTTGCACACCCTGACCAAACTATCACATGATAGCACTGCAGAAGGTAGAACAGGAGCAGCCCAGACTCTCATTGCTTATACTTGAAGTTCAGTAGTTCTTATTAAATAAACACTTACCAGTTTGTCATGTGCCACTAGCCAATTTTCAGATTTCTAAAATCGTTGTTTTTGGTAGTCTTATCCAGTTTTATCACTGAATTTGGGGGAGAGGATTTGCTATGCCCATCACTCTATCATTGCAAAAGCCTCAGTCTCTAGATATTAACTTTAAAAAGAATCATTGCCATATTGCAACTGTACTCTCATTAGTGGACGGAAAGAGAAGTCTCCAGAAATGTGCGCTGTGCACAGGGGATGGGACTAAATGGAGCAGGAATTGACAACAATCTAATTTCTCTTTTCCTTCAAGCATAGTTATTATCTATATTTTTCAGTATCTCAATAGTAAAAGAAAAGAGTAGAATTGCCTAAGCCTATATATTTTACAGAATAAAAGGAGTTCAAAATCCACATAGAATAATCCATCCATCAACATGCAAATTGCTATAGCAATTGTAGATTACTCTGTACTCACAGAGAAAAATATTCACCTGTTATTATTGTCCATGCCATATTGATTCACTTTAAATATTTATGAAGGTTTTTTTTTTACTTTATAAATCTATAAGCCTGTTATTATGAAGTTTCCATAGCTCTTCTTTCTCTGACTAGGAAGCCAAATCGTTGAAAACCATCCCTATTTATAATACAGTCCAGCTAAAAGGTGATAAATGTGATTGGTTATTATTGACTTCAGAGCTATTAAGGGACAAAGTAACTCTGTTTTTTCATCTATTCTTCCACCTGCACGAACCCATAAACACAACTACAAGATTTTTCTTCCTTCAGATAACTAGAAACTGGTAATCTCTGGATGAAGAGTAAGTTTTACTTAGCTCTTATTATAACTTTTAAACAATTAAAAATGCACAAACTTTATATAAAAATATGAGTACCTGCCTTTCCTTTTTTTTCTTTTTGAGAAAAGATCTGGTGATACAAACCTAAAAATGTTGCCTTTTTAAGCAAGGCAAGCAATCTCCAATATGTTGCAATCCCACCTGTTCCAGCAGTCTCCCCAACACTACCATTACCAACTACTATTTATCATTTCATTTGCATTATTTTTCTTTTTGTGGTGGATAAATATTTTCTCTAAAAATATCAGTTAAAAACTGGAAGAAAAAATAGAAACTAAGAGGGCTATTTGATTATCCTTTGCCCAGTCCTCCTTATTAATGCTTCCTGTCTGACCCTATCTAGACATTTGAGTTTGTGATCAATGTTCCTAGGTTAGAACCAAATAATCTCTTGAAAGAAAAAAAATTCAAGATTGTGGGGTTCTTGCTAATCCGGATGGCCTATGCCAGAAGGAAATTAAGAAGCTGTCCAAAGTTTGATTATATAGTCTAATAGCTACATGTCCAGATTCTAGAGCCAGATACTTGAGTTCAAATCCTGGCTTTGCCATTTTGTATTTTGTGATCTTGGGCAAATTATTTAAGAGATACAGCTGCCCTTTTGGCAAAATGGGGGTAATAATAGCATCTGCCTTGTAGGGTCATTTGAGGTGAAATTAAGCGCTCATAATGATGCCTGGTAAGTGGTAAATGTTATATACATTGTAGAACCAAAATAAAATGGAATTACTATGTCAAGGATGAAATGGAAATGATCAACACAGGTGCATGAAAGAAACCTATTCCTTACAGAAACTTACAGCTCTTCTCAGAAATCATCAGAGGATACCAGCCAATCTTCAAACATCAAATCTGTTCATGCCATCTCTGGACTTCCTATTCCCCTGACTGAGCTACCCTGATTCAAGTAAGCAAGAAGACCACTAGGCAACAAATCAGCTGAAAAATGCAAAAAACTTCCATATCTATCCTATGAAAATCCCTTAGTCTGTGAGCAACTCAGAACCCATTGCTCCTGTAGCTTGCAGGTAGGAAAGCCTTACAATAAATTCATCATTCTGCTTTGTTTTATTCAGTATGCAGAGTTTTGGTTTTGACAAAATGTTTGCTAATATGATTATAGGAAAGCAACTGTCTCTATAAACAGTCCCACCTTAGAGGGGAAAGTGGGTGATGGGCATTGAGGAGGGCACTTGTTGGAATGAGCACTGGGTGTTGTATGTAAGCCAATTTGGCAGTAAATTATATTAAAAAAAAAAAAACAGTCCCACCTTGTCCAGTGTCAGTAAAATTGACAATCACACTTTGTAAAATTATCTATCCCCAGAATACATATAAACAACACTTTGATGAAATTATGCCTACATAATTAAAATTAAATAGCAAATAAATTATCAAATAAGTTGAACTAAATGAAAATAGTTAATTTGCCTGGATAAAAAAGCCCTAATTTTTTTTAACCGTATAAAGTAGGTAATAGAGCTTAGGTCCTGAAATGTCTAAATATCTACATCAACTCTCCAAATTATTCACTTTGCCTATGTATTCTTAATTTAAAAATAAATAACTTGTTTAAAAATAATAACAATAATGTCTTCAACACGAAGTTCCCCTCATGGCTCTACAAATATTGATGCCCCATCTAACTAGAAGTCCCTTGAGCTCACTTTTCTACCTCTGACTTTTCCTTTCCAAAAGGAGGTACTTACGATTAACTTCTTTACATTGTCCCCAAACCTCTACTTGGATGGTTAGGGATTTATGGAAGGGTGGGGGGTATGATATGGGGCAAGGAAAAGAAGGAAAATATTATATTATATATCATATATAATATTCCTGATATAAAGGAATGCACAAAGTACCGACTGTAATTTTACAAAGAGGAGAACACAGACAGCTATTACTTCATCACATATGCCTTCCATAAATGCAGGAAGGGGAAATACATGGACATGAGTATCATTGAGTAAAGTACAGTGAGTCTTAATTATCTCTCCTGGAAGCAGCCTATATGCTGAAACATTGCCCAGCAGGACAGAGACATCTTTGCACTGCAGCCCTAACCTACACATGAAATCTGTGGTCCCAGGAAGAATCCTTCCTAGGCCATTCTGGTCCCCAAAGGCTCTACTTTCAACTCCACGGCAATCTGTGATATCTACTGGAGACTCCCAGGGCAAAGCAAGACATTATATTAGCTGACTTGATCCATCAAGTCAAAATAGTCACATCAAAATGTAAAAGTATTTTTTTTAATTATCAAGTAATGTAACCTACAAATATTCCTCATCTTTCCCCTAATCCTGGGACTCAGGGATAAAGGGTAAGCTTCAGGAATGAGACATCTCATATAACAATGAATTTTTTTTTCCTGTAAGTTTAATGCTTCTTAGAAAATTATCAGCTTGGATGTTCTAGATGCTTCCATGGAAATAGAGAGGGTGCTACAAATGGTCAGTTCCAGGTTTCAAATGGGGCCACTGAAGAAGATATTAATAAAACAATGAACATCAGTTTCCTGATGTATTATAAAAAGTCCAGAGGTCAAATCAGGAGCCATTTTTCCTACCCTATCCTGTCCAACAAACCCTCCCTGCTTCCAAACTCACTTTGCCCTCATTACATTCACCTTTTCATAAAACTGAACTCAGCACTGCCAGGTTAGATAATTTAGGACAACTGGAAAAGACACAAAATCTCTTTTTCTGCTTTTAAAATGTTCACTTAGAAAGTAAAATATACCCAAAACTATAAAACACACAAAAAACAACACATACGCACTAGCAGAACAATGGAAAGATCCCATGTATTTTTGGACCACTGCAAGCTTTGGACCAAGCAGACTGAGGGAAATAAAAAGTAGACCGAGAGGTCACAGACTGGGATCTACTCCTGAGCACAGACACATGGCCTGTGTAATGCTGCACAGAATGCTGCTCCTCTCTTCGGCCAGGAAGTGAAGTGACTAGATTAGATTTTTTAAAAAGTTTGTTTCAGCTCTGACAACTTAATACAAAGAATACCAAAGATTTTCAAAAGGCTTGCTGCTGTATTTCATAATGGTTGTTTAAATTGCTAGGCAAAACCTGAGATTTTTCAGTTCAGCAGCGTTTATTATAACAGGCTTCATCCAGGGTATCACCAACTGAGCCTCTAAATATATACAGTATATAAAGAATCAATTAGTAGAAGGTAGAATTAAGCATGGGAACTTCCTAGGAGTTTAACCTGAGAAAGAAGGAAGATGGTATATTTAAAACTACACACCTCCTCTAGAAAAATACACAAACACACATTTTGTGTAAGATTTTAAGAGATTCACAAACCCTTAGATGAAATTCTGAGAAAAAACAGAATCTGAATATGGGAAGTATGGGGGGGGGGGGTACCTAACGAGGGCTTCCTAGCCAGTGGGGGAGAAGGGTATCTATGTGGTATTTGCCTTAAAATCTAAGTGCGTTGTATTCGACAGCCACTTTGTGATATAATAAAGCTTATTATATGGCTAGTCTCCAGCTAAAATTCTAATCTCTTGAAACTAGAAGGCAAATCCATCATTTTTAGTCAAAATTAAGCTTTTGAAAACTAAGAGAATATTTGCATTCATTCACTCTGAAAAGGAAATGCTGTTCATTTTCATTCAAAGACCAGCTTCCTTTCCATTCTTAAAAAAAAAAAAAAGGAAAAGAAAAGAAAGAAATAAAAGAAACCTGAAATAAGGCATGATGAGATGCCCTCTTCTGTTTCTAAACAGTTAATGCAAGGGTTTTTTGAATCCTAGCTATTCAAAGGATTTCGTATTAAACTGTGAACACAGCAGGATTTTAAAATCCTAAAGCACTTCTATTGACCTCCAGCGACCAGAGTATCTCCTTATACAGCAGAAGTTCCTCTTTGCCAATTAAAAGTCCTCATTCCTCTCTCTGTGTAATAGCACACCCTGTTCCTGGCTGAGAAGAAAATAAAATTAACCTTGAGCAGGCGGCTGTGCGCCTGATTTCCCTAGGCGAGTGAATGAGCTCACCAGATGTATAAATAATGTGCCCAAGTCCCCTTGTTGCTCAGGTTGTTTTTTTTTTCTTTTTTTCAATTCATTGCCCAGAAGCCTTGAGCGCAATTCCAAACTGCTAATGTGTTAATACTTTCACCAGGGCCCGATTCCAGTCACTGCAAAACCAAGAAGATAGCAGTAAACCCAGAAGGATGGCGCAAACTTCCTGTTCTTTGTTGGCAGAATTTTGGTGTGCGGCTTGCAAAGTTTGACAAATTATGTATGCAAAGAAACAAATGTAAAAGGACGGTTCCGAGATCGAAATTGAGGTGCTGGAGTTCAGTTGTTTTAGTGGAACTGCCACTGGGCTGCTGCCAGTTGCATCTGGGCAGGAAGGAAATGCAAATGAAAAGGAAAAATTAGGCCATTTTAGAGCAAAGCATGTTTCAGCAAAAGCTCAGTGCTAACGCTAATGAATAAAGAAGGTATTATTTAGTTTTAAATTGGATTGATTGATTCTTTTCCTCAGTTATTCCAAACTGCTTCTTTGCCTCTTCCCTGGAGTCACTGAGGTGTTTTGATAAGGGCTCATTATTTCTGCAGTCCCAGTTCTCATCCTTGTTACTTCTCACAACCTCTTTTCATTTCGTTTGACTACAGAAAGGGATTTGTCCTTCCATAAGACCCATACACTCTACTGAAATCAAAGCTAATTGCTTTTTTGTGTGTCTTTCATCATCTTCAAAACTAAACAAACAACTCTGATCTAGAAGGTTGAACTCTGGAACCAGAACTGAATTTTAGACACCTCTCTACTTCTTACCCGTCCCGAGAACTTAAGATTCGTCCACTGTGAGATTCAGAAATCCCTGTTTCGGTTCCATAATCAAGGAGCTGTCAGGATAAAATGAGATACATATGGAAATGCACTTTGATACTATTATTTGCACTTACTATTTATCAACTCATTGAATCCTTACAACTTTATGAAGTGAAGATTATTTTATCCCTATTTTACAGATAAGAAGAGTGAGGTGGAAAGATTAAGTCACTTATTTGCCCAAGGTCTCCCAGCTGCTAAGTGGAATCTCTGAGATTCAGACCCAGTTAGTCTGGGTCCAGAGCTGACACCACCACCTTTATACACACTGCCTTCGAGTGTGAATGTCAGGTGTTATGCGTTCATTTATTCATCAGCTCTGTATGGACCATCTACCACATGCCTCACACTTGCTGATTACCACTAGAAAATGATCAAATCAATGGGATTTTTACTGCTTCTCATTTTCACCCTCTTCATTCTTCACCCTCCAGGAAATAAAGAGAACAGGGTATAGGGGAAAAAAAAAGAAGATTCAAAACCCATCATTGAGACCCTTTTGAAAATAATCACACAGAATCTTAAGATGCTGCTGTTCAATTGAGAAGCCCGCCTCTGTGACATAGACTCACCTACCACTGATAAGAAGTTGAGGGTGAGGAAGGCAGTGATGGACAGCACACAGTGTCCCCTCCACAGGAGGGAGAAGGCTGTGAAAACACTAAGTCTGGACCAGGGTTTTCAGCTCACTGAACAGCAGCTCAGAGTAGCAAACTTCAAAGCCCCAGACACCTGAGCCTCAGCCTTTTCCATTGGGTCACCGTAAGACCCAAGGAGACCCCCACGCTTGCTGGACTGTGAAGGGCTCTGTAATGATAGAGGTAAAGACAAGGTGACTTACAGCAAGTGATCCCTAGCCTCAACAAGGACTCCTTTATGCAGGAGACATGATACTTAATTTTTTTAATAGGGGAATGGGGGATGAAAATCTCAGAATTTACTTATAATTATTTAGACAAAAATAACCATCAGAAAAAGGGTAATTAACAGGGTAATTAACAGTTTTCACACGAATGAGGTTTTCTCATCCAAAGCAGTCTTCTCCAAGAGCTTCAAATAAGTTTAACCACATTAGTTAATCACCTTCTCCCATACTAAGTGGTCATTGTTATTAGTTGCCTACTTTTAAGAAAAGGAAAATTTAAACAAAACAAGAATAAATGGAACTGTAATATAATAACCAATATGAATTTTGTCTTTGTGCCCAGTCCTAGTAATTTTCTGAGTGATAGGGGATGAGAGGAGTGTGTTTTGTTATTCAAAATAAGCCCCTTCCAACCCTACCTGAGTTTGTGCTAAAGTGCTGAGTGGGTGTTGGATAACTTTGGATGGGAGCTGGTTGCCAGAGGCACCAATCATGTGACTAGAAGGTTGACACTTTCAGCCCCACTCCTGACCTCCAAGGAGGGAGAAGGGCTGGAAATTGAGTTAATCATCAATGACCAATGATTTGATCACTCGTGCCTATGTAATGAAACCTTCATAAAAAACCTAGATAGTAGGGTTCCAAGAGCTTCCAGGATGGCAAATGTATGTATTCATGTGCCAGGAAAGAAGCACACCCCAAACTCCACTGGGACAGAAGCTGCTGCACTAAGGACACTTCTGGATCTTGCCTTATGTACCTCTTCATCAGCCTGTACATTTGTGTCCTTCATAATATCTTTTATAATAAACTGGTAATAGTAAGCAAAGTGTTTGTTTTCCTGAGTCCTATGAGCCATTATAACAAATTAACACACCAGGGGAGGGGGTCATAGGAACTCCTGATTTGTAGTCAAGTCAGATAAAAGCATGAGTTCCCTGGGAACCCACTACTTACAATTGGCATGTTAAGTTGGAGGCAGTCTTATGGGACTCTGGGGTCTCTTAACTCTGGGTAGGTAGTATCAGAATTGAATTGAAGTGTAGGACATCCAGTTGGTGTTGACAGACAATAAGAGAATTGCTTGGCATGGAAAACCCACACATTTGGTGTCAGAATTGTTGATAGTAATAACAGATAAAAAGAAGAGACATTTAGGCATTTCTACACAAAGCCACAGCATGTCACCTGCCAGGAAAAAGATTCCTCTATCAGGGAACGTGCACGATCTTTTTACTTGGAAGTATCAATTTATTTTTGAAAATGCTGACTGAATAATGGGCTCCGTCTTCTATAATTTGCCCTTCTGAGAAATATTAGTAGTACTAACTTGAGAAGTATAACATTTCTCTCCATCATACCCTTCTCCCCATCTTCTAGAGACACCTAGAAGGAGGTGACACCTCCTCACCTAGAAGGAGAGACACAAGAGGAGGATCACGGGGTCTATTGTTATCAATCAGATCTCATCACATAGCACATCACACATACACAGTGTATGAGAGCAGATACACCATCCTGACCGTGAACTTGCTGGTAAGCTTCATGCCATAGATGGAATGGATAAGAGATTCACTGAATTCACAGGAGCCACCCAAGTGGTCCAAGGTTAATTCCAGGCCCCTCAGTTCAGACATGTACTCAAAACAACAAATCCAAAATCACCTCAGAAAAGTAAAAGAGTAGACAGAAATAATTCCAGATATTTTTTCAAAAGTGAAGTAAAGGGGTGAAAGGTGTGTGATTACAAAATGGACAAGAAAGATGAGGCCTCATTGTCAGTGATACTTTCCAACCACACAGGGCTGCCATTTAGAAACAGAAAGGCAATGGAGGGCATCAATAACACTGGGGTGCCTAGAAACTTTTCTTCACATAGACCTATGGGGTCTAGAAGGAAGCACAACATATCAAGGGATGTAAGTATCATACAAAAAAGTACCTCAAAACAGGGGAGCCTGGTTGGCGCAGTCAGTTAAGTGTCCGACTCTTGATTTCTGCCATCATCTCAATGTTCAGGAGATCAAGCCCCAAGTGGGCTCCATGTCAATAGCCTGGAGCCTACTTGGGATTCCTCTCTCTCTCTCTCTCTCTCTCTCTCTCTCTCTCTTTCTCTCTCTGCTTGCCTGTGCTCGCCCATGCTAGCACTTGCTCACTCACTCACTCTCTCTCTCAAAATAAATAAACAAACATTTTTTAAAATGTTTAAAAAGTACCTCAAAACAGAAAGTAGTTAACACACTGGTTTTCCAAGGCTTAACAAAGGAAGATGTAAATTCTATAGATTTGGAGGGACATAAATGCTGAAGGCAGAAGAACCAACTAAGTGACATGGGATCATAGATTCTTGGAAAATGTTTTAGAGATGTAGACCCTGATTCTACTCAACATGGTTCTGTACCCTTTGACTGAAAATTTCCAGTGTTCAGAAGGTTAGTATCAAGGCAGCCTTACATTTTTAAATGCTAATTTAAAAGACAAAGATTTTTTTCTTTTATATTGGGCTGCAATCTGCCACTATATAACTCACATATACTGATCCTAGGACTTCTGCAGTAATGAGACTAAGTCTCCAAGACAGGCCTTGAAAACCAGATAGTCATCAGCCCCTCTCCAAGCCTGCTTTTCTCCAAACTAGTTATAGTTCCCTTTGAAACTCAGACAGCATGGTTTCTAGATTTCTCAAAAACCCTAGAGGCTGTGTTTTGGCCTCAAATTTCAGTATGCCTATGAATACCTGGAATGCTTGTTAAAGACAAAGACTGCTGGTCTCCCAAGCCGCCACCATGTTCTGATGCTGTGGGGATATCTGGAATGGGCCCTGAATCAGAATGTTTAGGTCCCCCTTCCTAATGCAGGTAGCCGAAGACCACACTTGAGAAAGTGCACTGGTACATTCTTGCCACATCAAAGTACGATACCACAAACTGGATGTGGTACTCCAAACCCCTTCCTACTAACTGAGGGTCTAATGAGACCTTCTCTGATCTCCTCTTGCATGTCTACTTCCAAAGCTTCACTTCTTTTGAATAGAATATTTTGTCAATTCTGTCCTTTGGGAATATAACTGCAAGGCACATTAAGTTTGATATCTAAGTGAGTATGCTTTATGTATGGCCCAAATCAGAACAAAAAAGTTGTATTTGACTGTATATTGCTATGGGAGCAGACAAAATTCAAAAGCAACATTGCAAGCCCTGACTCTGGTCCTGCCTGACAGGGAAAACTCCTGATAGCCTAGGAATATTCTTACACACTGGTTGAAATTCTTTTTTACTATTATTATAGTCTTTAGAAAGCTATTTACTATTTTAAAAGCTAATCATTTTATATGCCCATTCTTACTTTTGATCAGAGACCACCCCGTCAATATTCTTCATAACCCTCCAATGTCACAGGTTCTGTGGAAAATTACAAGATCCTCTTCTGGGAAAAACAAAGAACAGAACAGACTCTATTTCCAGCTGGGGTCAAATGGCAAGAGATTCAGTGTCCTCCTACCCAGCAGAATAGTGAGGTGGGAAGTAGAAACCCCAGGTTCAAGTATGAGTCAGGAACAAGGTATGAAGCACTGTCCTGGCCAGATATCTGATATACCCAACAGGAGTGTGGCCTCCCCCATGAGAAAAGACAAATGTCCATATCAGATTCAGGCGTGTCTACTAGAATAGAGAGTTCTCTTGTCTCTGATCTAAACTGAGAAACTTTGGAAAAAACTAGTTCAAGAACCAGGCTGGTTGAGACACTCCAAAAGAATAACATTTATAGAAATAAAACAGAGGATACTGATTACCAACATTAATAAAATAGTTCAGAGAGGTACCATGTACCCATCAGGCAGTTTCCTCCAGTAGTAACAATTTATTCAACTATAGTATAATACCAAAATTAAGGAGTTAACATGGGTACAACCCACAGATCTTACTCAAATTTCACCTGTTTTTTTTCCTTTTAAAAATACCTTGATTTTTTTTAAAGTTTTTATTCAAATTCCAATTGGTTAACATACAGTGTAATATTAGTTTCAGGTATACTGTATAATGATTCAACACTTTATACAATACCCAATACTCATTACAAGTGTCTGATTTCACCTGCTTTATATCCACTCATTTGTATGTGTTTCTGTGTGTGTGTGTGTGTAGTTCTATGTAATTTTATTATGTATATAGATTAATATCATATTATATCATGATACATTATCATGATATATTATAATACCATAAGATCAAATTATGATATCATCAAGCTTTAAATTTCCTGAATAAGGTGATTTATTCTTACACTTTCATGTTTTTGGTAAAATTATTGAATTAGCATTATAGTGAAGTTCAAACTCACTATTAATCAAAGAAATCCTATTTACAATTTTAAAATTTTCTTTTTCCCCTTTAAAGTTTTTAACTAATAATGTTCAGCTTCAGAGTATGGTAAGTCAGGCACTCTGTCTTAGGAGAATGCTGCTCTAAGAAGCCAAAATCAGTACAACTGTCCTGGAAACAAAAGTGTATGAAGGATCTTTTAATATTTCATACCCTCTCTTCTAGAAACTCCCCTTCCAGAAATATATACTAAGAAAAATAATCAGAAAATCAGGCAATTATTATGAAAAACATATGTTTACTTAGTAGTATCTAAACTAGTGAAAAACTGAAAATAGCCTAAATATTTTTTAAAATAAGATTAGTCGAATAATTGAGACCTATCAAAGCAATGCTATATTATACAACAATTAAAAGTGGCATTTTTCAGGGACTTATATCCTAAAGAGAATCCCCATAATAAAATGTGAAAGTAAAATGATAGAAATAGCAGCTATGGTTCATAGCTCACTCTTTTGTGTGGAGATATGTATATAAGAAGTTCTGAACCTCTGCTTCTGGGAGGACAGAGTAGATGTACTTTTTTCATTCCTCCTGCTCAGTACAACTAAAAGCTCTGAATGTTTTATGTAAAACAAACATAAGAATAATCGGAAAGGTGGAAGAAAGACAACAGAATGTCTAGGGATCTCAAGACCCAAGGAGTCATATGGTCGTTAGTACCCTGGATTTTTGGTTTGCCTCATATATCTCAGATTTGCAGCTAAGGAAGCCAGGTGCCCATTAAACACCAACAAGTGCAGATTTTTTGCTGTCTTGCCAAAAAGACTAGGAAAGGAAGAGCCAAGCAAGATAGAAAACTTTTAGACAATAACTACTCTATTCCATCCAAACACCACAGAAAAACACTGTTGTCCCCACCCTACCCATTCCAACAAAGGCTAAGTAGGAAACCTAGACTTCCACCCTCACAAGACACCCCAATACCGCTGCCAGAGTTGTGTCCAAGAAGGTCAAGTAAAGAGCCTTGAATTTCATCCCTATAAGCCTCCCCTCCAGCAGTGTCAGGAGAGACCCCATGGATGCCCACTGGTGTGGTGTCAGAGGAGGCCTACAAATGAGGCAGAATCTTCACCACTGCCCTGAAGAATGAAAGTGACAGAGGAAAGAATCAATAAAATAGAAAATAGAACAACAGAAATGACCAAATCTGAACAACCATAAATAAATATATTTTTTAAGAAATGAACATAGACTCAAGGACATGTGGGACTATAAAAACAGCTCAAACATTTATATCATCAGAATTGTAAAAAGAGAGGAGAAAGAAGATGGGGCTGAAAAAGGACTTAAGGTGTTAATGGCTGAAAATTTCCCAAAGTTAGCAAAAGACATAAATCTAGTGATCCAAGAAGCTGATAAAATCCTAAAGAGGAAAATCCAAAGAAATCCACACCAGGACACATCATAGTCAAATTTCTGAAAAAAAACAAACTTTTGAAAGAAGTAAGAGAGAAAATGCACATTATGTATAGAAGCTAACAATTTGAACGACAGTGTATTTCTCATCAGAAACCTTGGAGACCAGAGGAAATGACATAACATTTTACAAATGCTGAAAGAAAGAACTGTCAACCCAAAATCCTATACCCAGCAAAAATAACCTGTAGGAAGGAAGAGAAAATCAGGTCATTCCCAGGTGAAAGAAAACTAAGAGAATGTGTCACCAATAGACCTACCCTAAATGAATAGGTAAGGGAAGTTCTTGAAACAAAGAAGAAATGATAAAATTCAGAATGTTGGAACATCAGTAGAAAAGAAAAAACACAAGAACCAAAAATATGGGTAAATACAATACACTCCTTTTGCTCTTCCATTTTCTAAATTAGGCTTGAGGGTTGAAGCAAAAATCCTAACACTATATGATGTGGTTCTAAATGTATATGGAGGAAATCACTAAGATAATTATAAATGGTGGAGGGTAAAAGAACATAACAGTGGGTAGGGTTTCTATACTTCACTTGAACTAGTAAAAAGACAACCCCAGTAAACTGTGGTAACTTAAGTGTGTAAAATGTAATAACTAAAGCAACCACCAAAAAGTTATATAAAAGAGATAACACCAAAACACTATACATAAATCAAAATGAAATCTAAACAACGTTCAAAAACCCACAGACAGATGGGAAAAGGAAAACAGAGGGGAAAAAAGAAGAAAAAATAAACAGAAAATAAAATAGAAGATTTAAGCCCTACCATATAAATAATTACATTTAATGGGGCTGGTCTGAATACAACAATTAAAAGGCAAAGATTGACAAAGTGGATAAAAAAGTCATGACCTAACTCAATGTTGTCAACAAGAAACTCACTTTAAATATAGCAATATAAGCATGTTGAAAGTAAAAGAATGGAAGAAAGTATACCATGAAAACATTCATCAAAAAAAAAGCAGTAGTGGTTATATGCATATCAGATAAAGAAAACTTTGGAGCAAAGAAAATCAATAGAGACAAAGAGAGGCATTATATAAAGATAAAGAGAGGCATTATATATAAAAACAATCCATCAAGAAGATATAGCTGTCCTTAAATAGATATACCAAACAATAAAGCTGTAAAATGTGTGATGCAAAAACTTATTGGACTGAAAGGAGAAATAGCCAAATCCACAATTACAGATGGTGACCTCAACACTCTTCTCTCAACAAATTACTAGGACAAGTAGAGAGAAAATCAGCAAGGACTTGGAACGCAAAAACACATCGATCAACATGATCTAAATCAACATTTATAAAATATTCCACTCAACAACAGTATACACATTCTTTTCACATTACCACAGAACATATACCAAGATAGACCATATTCTAGGCCATAAAATAAAACTCAATAAATTTTTAAAAATTGAAGTCAGACAGAGTATGATCAAACTAGAAATCAACAACAGAAAAATAATAGGAAAATATCCAAACCCTTGGGAAGTTTACACACTCTTCACTAGAATAATCCATGAGTCAAAGAGGAAGTTTCAAGTGAAATAAAAATATATATATTAAACTGAACAAAAGTGAAAACACAACATATCACAATGTGTGAGACACCAGTAAGTCTGTACTGAGAGTGAGGTTTATGGTACTAACTGCAGATATTGGAAACAAGGGAAAATTTCAGATTGATAATCTAAGATCCCACGTTAACAATCTAGAAAAAGAATAGCAAAATAAACCCAAAGAAAGGGATGCCTGGGTGGCTCAGTCAGTTAAGTGTCTGAGTCTTGGTTTTGGCTCAGGTCATGATCTCAGTTTGTGAGTTCAAGCCCCACATTAGGTTCTGTGCTGACAGTGCAGAGCTTGCTTGGGATTCTCTCTCTGCCTCCCTCTCTCTGTGCCCTTCCCCTGCTTGCTCTCTCTCTCTAAGTAAATAAACTAGGAAGAAAGAAGGAAAGAAAGAAAGAAAGAAAGAAAGAAAGAAAGAAAGAAAGAAAGAAAAAGAAAGCAAGCCTAAGGAAGGAAATAATCCTCTCATCTTCATGAGAGGAAATCAGTAAAACTGAAAACAGAAAAACAATAAAGAAAAATCAGTAAAAGACAGAACTAGTTCTCTGAAAAGATCAATAAAATTGACAAACCTCTGTTGGCAAGGATGTGGAGAAAAAGGAGTCCTTTTGCGCTGTTGGTGGGAACGCAAACCGGTACAACCACTGTGGAAAACAGTACGCAGGTTCTTCAGAAGGTTAAAAATAGAACTACCCTTCGGCCCACCAATTGCACTACTTGGTATTTACCCAAAGAATACAAAAACACTAACTTGAAAAGATATATGCACCACTATGTTTATAGCAGCATTATTTACAATAGCCAAATTATGGAAGCAGTACAAATGTCCATGGATAGATGAATGGATAAAGATGTGGTATATATTTACAATGGAATGTTATTCAGCCATGGAATCTTGCTATTAGCAACAACGTGGGTGGAGCTAGAGAGTATACAGAGTATAATGCTAAGCAAAATAAGTCAGTCAGAGAAAGACAAATACCATATGATTTCACTCCTATGTGGAATTAAGAAACAAAATAGATGAGCAAAAGGAAAGAGGGAGAGAGAAACCAAGAAACAGTCTCTTAACTATAGAGAACAAACTGATGGTTACCAAGGGGAGGGGAGAGAGGTTGGGTGAACTAGGTGAAGGAGATTAAGAAGCGCACCTTGATGAGCACCAGGTGATGTATGGAACTGCTACATCGTACACCTGAAACTAATGTAACACTGTGTTAACTGTAGTGGAACTGAAATTAAAAACTTAATTTTTAAAAAGGCAACACAAGAGACTCTTAAATACAGAACACAAACTGAGGGTTGATGGGGATGAGGAAAATGGGTGATGGGCATGCAGGAGGGCATTTGTTGGGATGAGCACTGGGTATCATATGTAAGTGATGAATCATGGGTTCCACTCCTAAAGCCAAGACTACACTATGTGTTAACTAACTCGAGAAAAAAAATTTTTTTAAAGAAAAAAAAAGGAGGTTAAAAAAAAAAATTAGAAAGGCAACATTCTAAAAACAACCAGACAGCTCTTTGGCCTTAGAGGCTTCTTGGGATGGAGGCTGTAGTTATCAAACTTTGAGGCACAGTAGAACCCAGGCTGCTGGTTCTTTAGCCCCACCCTCAGTGATACGGATTAAGTAAACCAGGACTTGAGTCCAAGATTTCAATTTTGAGCAAGTACTTAAGATGAACCTGATGGAGGGAGGCCAGAGCGGGTTTAGAGGGAATGTTTACATTTTGTTTGAAAAGATAAGAAAATGAAAAGAAGGCATTGCATAGGGGTGCCTGGGTGGCTCAGTTGGTTGAGCGTCGGACTTCGGCTCAGGTCATGATTCTGCAGTCTGTGAGTTTGAGCGCCGCGTGAGGCTCTGTGCTGACAACTCAGAGCCTGGAGCCTGCTTCAGATTCTGTGTCTCCCTCTCTCCCGGCCGCTCCCCCGCTCATGCTCTGTTTCTCTCTCTGTCAAAAATAAATGAACATTAAAAAAAAAGTTTTTTTTAAAGAAAAGAAGGCATTGCACTAATGCTTCAATTAACCCATTACTGGGATTATTAAAATGAGTAGACTGACACTATATCCATACTTTGGGTGAGTTGTACAGGTTTGTGTTTTTTGAAGATACGGTTCTGTTTGTCTAAGTTGTCAATGTTTGCTATGTGTGTAGGGTCATGCATTGTATTCCCTTACTATCCTTTTGTTGGCTGTAGAGTCTGTAGTGATATACCCATTGTATTCTTGACATTGGTAATTTGTGTCTTCTCTTTTTTATTTTTGTCAATTTTGCTAGAGGTTTGTCCATTTTTTTAAGTTTTTTAATGTTTTTTAATGTTTATTTATTTTTGAGAGAGGGAGACACAAAGTGCGAGTGGGGGTGGGGCAGAGAGAGGGGAGACACAGAATTCCAAGCAGGCTCCAGGCTCTGAGCTGTCAGCACAGAGCCCGACATGGGACTGAAACTCCTGTGCCATGAGAACATGACCCGAGCCAAAATGGGACGCTTAACTGACTGAGCCACCCAGGTGCCCCGATTTTTTAAAGTTTTTATTTTAATTCCAGTTAGTTAACATACAACGTAATATTAGTTTCAGGCATACAATATAGTGATTCAACAACTCCATACATCACCTGGTGCTCATCATGACAAGTACACTCCTTAACATAAAAACCATATGATCATTTCAATAGATGCAGGAAAAGCATTTGACACACTACCACATCCATTCATGATGCAAACTCTGAACAAAGTAGGTTTAGAGGGAACATGCCTCAACATAATAAACACCTTACATGAAAAAACCCACAGTGAACATCATACTCAATGGGGAAAAACTGAGAGCTTTTCCCCGAAGATCAGGAATAAGGTAAGGATGTCCACTCTCATAACTTTTATACAACATAGTACTCAAACTCCTAGCCATGGCAAAGAGACAACAAAAAGAAATAAAAGGCATCAAAATTGGTAATGAAGAAGTAAAACTTTCCCTATTTGCAGATGACATGATACTTTATAGAGAAAACCTGAAAACTCCCCCAAAAAACTACTAGAACTGATAAACAAATTCAGTAAGTTCACAGGATACAAAATCAACGCGCGGAAATTGGTTGCATTTCTATACACTAATGATGAAGCAGCAGAAAGAAAAATTAAGAAAACTATCCCATTTTATAACTGCACCAAAAAATAATAAAATACCTAGGAATAAACTTAACCAAAGAGGTGGAACACTTGCACTCTGAAAGCTATAGAACATTGATGAAAGAAATCGAAGATGACACAGAATGTTGCCTTTTATTCTTCACTTTTGTCTTATCTTTTGTTACCATCACATGAGTGAAAGGTAATTGCCACAGCTGAAGGGCTTTTAGCTTTCTCAATAAGGCAAGGATAACAGAATACTATGACAGACAAGTTTTTTTACAAAACTAAATATGGAAAAGCTAGCCACAGTGGGGAAATGGGAAATGCAATTTCCCCTTCCCACATTTTCTTTTCCATTACTTTACCCACATATGCATCCACATGTTGGTTTGTTTACTTTGGCTTAGACTCCAGATTAAATTGATTAAATGTAGTAAGTTTAAGTATTACATCCCTGAATCAGGCACACTATTCTACCATGGCCGCACACAGCTATATTCCTGCCTGTGTTGTGGTAAATCAGTGTGCGTCCCCAAAGGGTGGTTATGAGATGATGGAAAGATTCCCACAGACACCAAGGATATTAGGTTTCTTTAATGGCAGAGGACATGCAAACTTCGAAGATGGTCATATAAAGCAGGCAATAACACAAACAGAAGCAAAACTTCCCAGGCCTCCACATCTCACAGGGAGACGCCCTGCTGTGGACCAACCACCCTCTTGGGGATAAGAATTTGCTAAGGATGAGACTCCTTTTCCATTCTCATGGAGATCTGATGCCTATCTGTTCTGGAAACCACCCAGCCTATGCCTGCCTGCACAACACCCCCAAATCCTTCCTAGGTATTTTACAGCAATGTTGGGAAAAGCAAAGGTCCTTTTTCCAGACGTATGCTCCTCCCGGACTGAGGCTTCTGGACAGTCTGAGGTGCATTCCTATAACTATCATTTCCAAAACATACCAGAGCCTCGAGTACTGTGGTTTCTGGAAGTGTCACAGGGGAAACCAACAAAAGAGGAATGATGCCATTTGGGAAAACCAGTTTGGTTGCCAAATACTTGGCAATGTGCTAAGAGGCAAGAGGCAGGCACAGTATTACTGACAGTTCAGGAGCTTTTGCAAAATACGACCAAGACCAATTTCCTCTTCCTGCTTTTTTTTTTCTCCCTAGTGAAATTCAAATAGGATCCCTGCCTTCTACAGTCATATTAGCTGCCCTTGTCTCCTGTTTCACTGAGAAATTTTAGGCCAACAGACATAAACTGTCTCAGCTTTCTTTTCCCTATGTGTCTATTTTCTACATTAGCTTCCCTTAAGAAGTAATAAGATAGTGGCCAAGCATGAATTCTGAAACCAAACTACCTGACTATCCACCAGTTGTGTGATTTGGAGCAGTTACTCAACTGTACCTCCATTTTCTAATCTGGAAAAAGGGAGCAATAATAACTCATATCTCCGAAAGTTATTGTGAGGAAGAAAGGCTACCATTTACCAAATATTTTGAAAGCATTCAGAACAGAGGCTGGCACAGAGTAAGTATACATCAGTGTTTGCTATCATTATTCCAATCTCAGAGAATGAAGAATCCTTCTTCTTTGGAGGTAAGCCACTGCCCCTGTACCCCTGATGCCATTCTCCTCATCTCCAACAAGAGCTGTCCCCGTGTCTTCTTCCCCTGTGTGCAAATCTCTAGCTCCCTCTCCTTAGCCTTTAAAGCTGTTTGTGTGCAGAGGAGTTACGGAAGGGTCCACAGAGAAGCTAAACTGAAGCTGGCCTTGAAGACCAAGTAAGAATTTGCTTCATGAAAAGGAAGGTACCAAGAGATTAGTGGGGGGTGGGAGGGCAGCTAGGGTGGGGTCTCAAGCAAAGGAAACAGCTCTAGCTAAGAGCCTTGACATGCATGGGGTGCTTAAGGAGTTGTTCAGGGTGCTCTTGGTGTCGAACAAGTGGATGAGTTCCTCAAGGTGTCTCTAAGGCAGAGTCACAACCTCAAAAGCCTACAGACCAGGAAGGGGAAATGAATGAGTCAAGTAAGCTGGTTAGGAAAATCAGGAATGGAGGAGGTCTTGGCCTGAGCTCTCACCTCAGCTCTCACTTGGTCTCACCTCTCACAGAGGCTGTGACAGGGGCCTAAGTACAGGGAGTATTTCAGGAGGCGTTCCCAAGGACTGAGTGTGAGGAATCACAAAGAGTGGAACAAGGCGAGAAAGCCAATATTGCTGAGGAAAACAGAGACTCTTTTCCACCGGGGACTCTGGAGGAACTATATAGAATTACTATGTAGAACACACTTCAGGATTACTCACCTGAGACATAAAAGTGTGATGCACTTATCAACTGGCTCTTGATCCTTACTCAAAAGCTGCCCATAGGGCATTAACCCTTTCACACCTGTATCACAGAGATGAGTGACTTCTGCCTGGCTCTCAGCCCTCAGAAGAGATGTTGTGTGTCTTATTTAACCCATGTGTTATACGAGCTGTGCATTTATTCCTCCAGGAAACAGCTTAAAATCATACTCTAGAGAATTAAAACAAATAACCAAAGTTGGAGTTCATTGCTGGGTCAGAATTATATTTTAAAGGATACATCCTGTTTTAGATGGACAAAACTGTAAAGCCAAAGTCTTTCCTGGGGGTGTGAGATGTGCCTCTACTCTTGCTTCCCAACTCCCTTTCCTCCGGTGCCAAAGGCTCACCCCATCAGCAGCCTGGGGATTTTCATGGTGAGGCTGTTCTTCCTCTGTTCCCTTCTTCCGCCTCTGCAGGAGCGTTGATGAATTTTGTTCCGAAGGAATTCTCTGATTGCTGACAGGATAACATCCCGCCAACGGGTCTGTGTTTCCAGCAGGGGCCTTAGAAACATTACATTCATCGTGTTCTGCAGATGAGTGCTGCCAGAATGGCTGTTGCCTAATGCCACTGTGTGTTTCATCAACATACCCTCCTGCCAAGTCTCTCTTAGTGGACGGAAGAAAGGGAATGAGCAGCTTCATATTTCTTTGCATGTGATCACCGTTTTATCACTTGGTAGCTGGCAAGCAAAACAGGATTTCACCTCTGGGCTCAAGGACTTTACAAAGTCACTACCAGTTAGGAAAACTATGGCCCGTGCTAGATTTCAGGAGAGACCTGTATTTTCCCTCCTAACTGCCCTATTGCAGGCGGCTGCTGCTTTGGAACTCATGGACTAATGGGCCAAAGAACAAAAGGCAAGCATGTGAGGAAGGGGCATATATCCAAATAAAATCTTGCCATCACACAATTTTGCCTAAAAACTTTCACTGGTTCCTCAGTGCCAAAAATGTCGATTCTATTATAGAATTAAATCAAAGCCTTCTTAAAGCAGAGGCCACAAACCAGCAGCCTAGCACTGAATTTGTATTGCAGATATGTTTTGTTTGGCCCCAACGTGTTTTAGAAAAATTAGAATTTCCAAGAGACCAAGGTCAAGGGACTTAACATAAAAATTTGGATTTCTGTTCATATTGGCTGGCATTTCTGTATGAGGTTAAATAAATACTCAAGTAGAGGGCATAGAAATTCTTCTCCATAAATTATAAGACAACATATTTAGAAATACATAGAAAAAGGTTTGGAAGGATAAGCATTGTGCTAATAATACCAGTTACCTCTAGGAAGGAAAAAGTAGGATTGGGGAAATGAGGAGTTGAAGGAATATTTCCCCTTTTCAAAAGTGTTGAATATTAGATAGTGAAAATGTGTGTAGGTCTACTTATGTGATTGAACATGAATTTAAGTAATGGAAATAAAGAATTTCCTATCTCTGAGAAGGTTCTTTCAGGTCGCGTAAATACACTTTGAAGTAGCCAATCCAGTTGCGATTAAAGTGCTCTGTCCTGCAACTTATTCACAAAAATGCAGAGGGACTGGATAGATGAATAATTAGCCCCAAGACTCCCCAGGAATTTTCCCAGTTTTGACCACAACGATGTACTGTTGGACAGAAAAGCTCACATCACTCAATGGACAAAGTCCTGCGTTCTCTTCCTTGAGGAATTTGTTGCCGTGTGCACACCCTGACCACGGTTGGTGGAGGGCTGTTTCCTTCTGGAAGCACCCCAGGCTGGATATTGAGCAAGGAGTGCTGCAGGGTCTGTCTGGGCACAAAGCAGGGGGGTTCACCGCCCTGTGGTGCATTCTTCCTCCTTACTCACATGTTCTGGCTTTTTGATAAACTGCACTATCCCAGTCAAAATCTCAAGGTTTTCTTAAGTGGAAAGTAAATTTTCCAACAATATTAAGAGAAATAATATTAATGGAGTGCTTTTTAAGAGATTATCTGATATACAGTTAGTGCCTTACAAATATTTGTTAAGTAAATTAAACTCTGTCGACGAAAAGCTAATTGCACTTAAAATAGGACAAAGCATTTGCTCAAGTGTTTTGATATTTGCTGGATTAGAAATTCCATTATTAGGCACACCTGGGTGGCTCAGTGGCTTAATGGTCCGACTTCGGCTCAGGTCATGATCTCCAGTTCGTGGGTTTGAGCCCCATGGTAGGCTCTGTGCTGACAGCTCAGAGCCTGGAACCTGCTACAGATTCTGTGTCTCCCTCTCTTTCTGCCCTCCCCTGCTTGCACCCTCTCTCTGTCGCTCTTTCAAAAATAAATAAACATTAAGAAAATGCACAGTACGAGATCCTGACCTGAGCCAAAGTCGGACACTTAACCCACTCAGCCACCAGGTGCCCCTGGGATGGTGCATTTCTAATGAGCTCTTAGGTGATGTAGCAAGGATGTGGTTTGTGAGTCTTTCACACATAGGCCTGTAAAGATATGTAAAAAGCATTCACTGTAGGGGCGCCTGGGTGGCTCAGTCAGTTAAACATCTTACTCTTGATTTTGGTTCAGGCAGGTCATGATCTTGCGGTTCATGGTTCATGGGTTCGAGCCCTGCATTGGACTCCTTGCTGACACCGCAGGGCCTGCTTGGGATTCTCTGTCTCCCTCACACTCTGCCCCTCCTCTGCTTGTGTTCTCTCTCTCTCTCAAAATAAATAAGCTTAAAAAAAAAAAAAGCATTCAATGCAGTATTGTTTGTAATAAAGTAATACTGAAAGCCACCTAAAGGTCCATCAACAGGATGAATTAATTACAGTATATATGGACAATGGAACACTATAGAGCACTTAAAATGGATAAACTATGGCTACATGTATCATCATAGATAAATCTCAGAATGTTGAGAAAAAATGGAAAATACAAAGGTATTTGCACATTATGATGCCATTTACATTAATTTTGAAAGCATAAACAACAACACTGTATTCTTTATGGATAGATATGGTATTAACATAATATACATGAGAATAATAAATACCAGATTCAAGATTGTGGTTTATCTGGGAGGGACAAAGGTCAGAACTGGGGAGAGGTGCACAGTAGGCTTCAACTGAAGCTATGTTTTATTCTCCTAAAAATAACAGAATATAGCAAAATGTTAGGATTTGATGGTGCTGGGGAGCTTGATGATGAGTGCCTGTATGTCTATTTCATTGTCTTCTCTACTTTGCATCTGTGAAATAATTTCTAATTTTTAAAAGTTTTTAATTAATGTATACCCTGGTTCAGAGCAACATTATTCACCATAGCCTAAAGGCGAAGCAGTCCAAAAAGCCATCAACAGGTGAATAAACAAAATGTGGCAAGTACATATACTGGAATATCACTCAGCCTAAAAAGGAAGAAAATGTTAACATACACCACCACATGAACCTTGAAAATATGCTAAAATAAAATAAACCAGTCACAAAAGGACAAAGAGTGTATGATTCAACTTGTATGAGCTACCTAGAGTAGTCAAAGTCATAGAGAAAGAGAGTAAAATGGTGGTTGCCATGGGGCTGGAGAGAGGGAGAAATGGGTGTTATTGTTTAACGGGTTATGGAGCTTTGGTGTGAGAAGATGAAAAAAGTTCTGGAAACAGTTGGTGGTGACAATGTAAGACAGTGTGACATGTACTCAATGTCACTGAAAGGCAGACTTGAAAATGGTTAAAAATGATAAATTTTATATTATGTACATTTTACCACAACTTTTTTTAAAGTTTTTAATTTAAAAAATCGAGGGTCAAAGAAGAACCAGTAAAAGACATCTTGGAAATCATATGAGGGAATACCATGTAGTCAAAAAGAGTAAGATCCACATGTGCTGGTAAAGAATGATTGCCAAGGCACACTGGTCACCAGAAAAATGAAAATGTGTATGGAAGGCCACCATTCATATTGCATAGGAGATCTCTGGAAAATACCTAAAAAACTGGTAACTGCCATTGCCTCGTGAGAGGAAAACATGGCAGCATGAGTTCATGGGTGAATACTGGCCTTATCTATTCAAAAACCTCAACCGATTTTTAAAGATCAATTCTCTAAGTTCTCCATGCTACTAAGAGGACTAAAAATAAATAACTGGAAATCACACCTAATACCCCAATTCTGAGTAACTGAGGAGTCAAGTGACATGCCCGGGGGGACACAGGTGACAGAATTGGCACCGATTATCCTAGAATGCACTTTTTCTAAATGTTTGAAGTATTTAACGAGACTTTAAAAATGTCTACTTCTGTACTGCCAGCTTATTGAAGCAGAAAACATCATATTTTCCCCAAAATAAATTATGCTTGGGAAAAGTTTTTGTATTTTGCATTTTGTAGTTTAGTTTTTATATTGTCAGCATCATTTCCACATATATTGTAACATTTGCCCCTATATGTAATTTTTATAATTTTAACAATCTCCTTTGATAAGACATTTTTCTAGTCCTTTCCTTCCAATTTGAGGCTCTCATTGATCATTATTTCTATTTAGTTTCCGTATTTGTTGTTTACCTATCCAAATATGCATGGATAATGGGTTCTTTTAAAGCAAAATAGACATTTTTTAAAATCACAAAAATCATACATACACACATATATGCATTCTGATTCCCAATCCACCATTTTTCCCATTCTGCATACTTTAGCACCTAAAGTTATAAAAAGAATACAGCCCTTGTTATTTCCTAACATGATGTCTGCCCTTACATTATTTATGGATTAACAACTCTTCTCCTCCACTAGATGGTTTTTAGCCAAAGATCCTGCTCCCAAAGTAGTGTACCAACCACATTCAAACTGCTAAGATTTAGAGAGTCCACAGGGTGGCACTAGATACCTTTGGTCAAAATCCATAACCCAGTAAGCTACTTCTAAAAAAACAGGGATAGAGAAGAGCCTCTGGCATTAGCAAAGATTAAAAATTAAAGCTACTATGAAAGACATCTTGTTCCTGTCTGGAGGGATGGCTGCCAGCCAAAGTATATTTGAAGCTCTAATTACATACTTAAAGACAACCAAAGTACCAAGCAGACGTTATAGACTCCTATGATGAAGCATATTTCTTCCAGTGGCAAATATCCATCTGTTCCTTTGAACGTACTTCATTATACATACATACAACGTACTTCCGTACACTTCCTCCTAATACGCTTTTCTCTATCCATGTATCTCCACATCTTTCTCTCTTACACACACATACACACATGCATCTACACACCATGCAATGTACTTTTAAGTGATTTTTTTTTTTTGGCAAAGATTCATAATCACATCCCTATTAAATATTTACAGTTCAAAATTGTTGCCTGTCTTCATCTTTTTGTAGGTTTCTACTTTTCAACAGTTTGTGAATATCCCACAAGTAGGAATAAAAGTTGGTGGATTTTCAACTCAGATGATAAAAATCTTAAAATTCATCACAAAAATACCCATTTCTGATCTCTTTACAATCTTATATTAATTTATAACAGACTGTGAAATTTCATTACTAGTCTTTTACATACAGGCAATTGTAAAGGATAACACCCAGCAATTGATCTTGAATAGATTTTCAGCAAATAAGCTTCAGAAATGCCTGAAGAAAGAAAAGCTGAAAAGCTCTAGTGGTTAAAGACTCTCTTTTTTGATGCCCATTATCATAGCCTTCTTTTAAGTTAAAAATCTCTTAGAGATGATTTAATAAAATGTGCTGCCTTGAGTATTTTTACAACACACAGACAGATTCAATGTGATCTATTCACTTCATTCAGAAACATTTTTTTGTGCAGACACAAGAATTTTTCCCACGACAGTAAGTGTATGTGTCTTGCATCCTGATTAAACAAACTGTAACAGCACCTTCCAGCCCTATAATCTACTTTTTAAAATGAGTATTTAAATTCAAAAGCACATTGCATATAGTAACCCAGAGTACTTAAATGACCATAGCTCAATATTTGCATATATAAGCTAATTATAAGAGTATTTTATATGTGAAACACTCAAAAGATTAATGGGTAGATCCCTTTTTACATTGTTTATTTTCAGAAGCAGTGATTATGGTCCTGCTAAGCCCAAAGTTCCTTAGAATTTGAAGGAAAGATAAATTTTAAAATACATCAATAAAATTAAGAACTTGCTCCAGGCTCAGGCTAACTCCAGTGATGTACAGAAGAAGTCGTGTGAGCAGCTAGGTCAATTCTACCGCAAGCCCAAGAGCTGACATACTCTGTATCAGTTCAAGAAGTCTGGCAGATCATATGCAGACTGATGAATGGGAAACCTAGTCATTGACCATCAGCATTGAAAATAACGCCTCAGTGCTGACAATGTACCTTTTCCCTGTGATCTCCAACTCATAACCAAACAATTTGCAGACAAGACTCAGAAACTGTTTTATTAAATTGAACACAAAATGCCTGTTATAATAATGTCAAGCTTTTATCAGAAATCAGTACAGAAGTGAGGATACACAGCCAAAATGAGCCATCAACATAAGCAGTGTAAATTTTAAATAACTTTTGGATTTCTATATTCGATATGCTAAAAAAAAAAAAACAAAAACCAAAAGAGCAATTTCAATTTCACAATTCACGTTGTGTAAAACCACAGTTGATTGGTTTTAATCCCATACTTTTGCCATTTTATGGCCCCAGAATGCAAAGATTTCCAAGTCAGTGACTGGCACTTAGCCCCAACAGCATACACAGATGTTAAACCCCTGAATGACATTTAGAAAAAATTTTAGGAAACAACCCCAATTTCATACAGTTCTGGCTGGCGCTTTTTAGCCATATCCTTTACTAGATATTGTTCTAGTGAAACAGCAAAAGCCAATTTTAAAAGTTTGCCATGCCATTAAATGAAGTGTTCTAAAGTCTCCCTTGGTTTTTTATGATTTTATTCTCTAATTTAAAACAATAACTACACTAAAATGCAACCTTAACAGTGAAAGCAAAATCAGTTTTGCTTCTGGATCTAGAGCATACATCCAAGACAGGCAACGTATTGCCCTAGCAGATGCATGGAATGCTTGAGAGCAGAATCGGACATGCTCTAGTAAGGCATTTCAAAGCAGACACACCATACCCAAACTAAATTATTATGGTCAGCTGAGGATACCACAAGGTGAACGCCAATGTACACAGAATTAACAAGAAATTCTTACAAAATGACACACTGATTTACAAAACCACAGAAAGGTGCTCAAGTACCAAAGAAGGCAAAACAACGACCAGCCGCTCTAAAAGAGTTTTGTTCCAGTAAATGCCAGATTTGCAGAGTAGAAATAAACTTCATGTGTGCTTTGCCCTAGGATATCACTCATCCTGACACATGGGGTTACTTTTCCTTAAAAAAATATATCATGTCGACAATATACATTGATTCAGTGATATAGAACATTTATTTTCACTAGTGAGGGGGTCACTTAAGCACTTACATAGAAAAAGAAGTGAGTCATGAAGGTTATTCATATGCAAAAAGAAATCTCATAAAACCTGCATTATTAGTCAGTATTCAACAGTGAAGTGAGATTTTTAGTAATTACATTGGCTTAATGAGGAACATGACCATGAAAAAAAGCTTTAAGTTCAAAGAATCGTAAAATGCCTAAAAACGAAAGTCTAACTAGTAAAAGTACATACTTTCATTTTAAGGTCCCCAAAGGAATGTTTAGTTATTTTGGAAGCCATGATTTGTATCATACAAGCACAAGAATAGGAATCAGGAATAGTCAAGTTTCAATTCTGACTTATTTGTTCAATCTTCATGACCTGGAGCAAGTCACTTAAGTTCTTCAGATTTTATCCACAAAAAAATTTGGCATAAAAATAAAGGCATATGTCAAAAAACTTTTTTTCTAGACAGTACTAGAGTAAAGCTAAAGATGCTTACTAAGGCTTACAATTTCAACAACTCATTGTACAGTACAATCGTTTTTGATCCTGCTAATTATGGCTAGAGGAAGCATGGACAATTACAATTCTCAGGGAATTCAAAGTCCTTAAATAAGTTAATGGTTTCAACTTTCTAAACTACAAAATCTGTTCTTCTCAAGTTGTTTAAAACCACTAATCATCTACAGGTTTGACTTTCCTCCTCTCTACATTCTGGTGGAGCAGGTAAAAGTAATGACAGAGATGTAGTATCGTGGAGAAAAGCAGCAATAGATTAAAATGAGGTATACACTGATTTAATAAACCCCAATTGGTAATTTACAGTTTTTTTAAGAAGCTGCATAGTTCAGCAAAAATACATCATAGAAGAGGGGTAAAGAAAAAAGTTCTTATCATCGAATTTTAAAATGTGTGACAACTAAGCATTTAAAATGACCAACCCCCAAAAATGTCAGGTTGGAAAGGAATTGTCTTCCTTTATGCTACGCACATATAAAACAGAAACCTAGAAAGCTAAAGTTCACGAGAGAAAAAAAAAAATGCATGTTATTTGGTTCAGGTTATCAACTTAATACACTGCTTTTTAAAAGATATTAATTTAAACAAATAATAAACTCTAGTTAATGACACCCATGCTGAAGTGTGTAAGGGAAATGTACTGTCTGAAATTTACACTGAAATATGGATTTTAAAAAACTCCATGGATGGATGGATACAGGGATGGATGGACATGTGGTAATACAAACCTAGTAAAATGATGATGGTAGAATTTACTGGTGCATATATGGTAAAATTTTTCAACCGCAATGTACATTTAAAATTTTTCATAATAAAATGTTGAGGAAAATGTTAATATTTCTACAATAAAATTAATTTAGCAGTGTGTTTTAAAGACTCAAAGTACCCAGGCAATTTAGAATTTTAAATTAATTGAAGTAGGGAATTTTTGTTTTAAAAGTCCTCACCCCTGATTTGTGAAGATCCTTTCTTTAACATAGAGATGAATTAACACAATAAGTATTGTGGCAAGGGTAAGATAGTCTCTTCACACATCTCATTTGCAAGTAAATAATTCTCTCCTCTCTCCTGGATAGACATGTTGGGAAAAGACCACTGGAAAAAAGTTCTTCCAAACATCAATGTCAAGCCCTTTTCAACCCACCACAGTACTATTCACTAAATATAAACGTAACACAGATTAAGGTGAAAAATAATCTGACTATTGCCAGCCTGGGATAACTGGATTTATTTTCAGGGGTATGGTTCCTGATCAATAATGTTAACAATTTTATTCAATATCAAATTGAAATTGCACTAAGCAAAAAAAAAAAAAAAAAACACGTAGAACACAATTCACACAGACCTTTGCTATTCCAAGCTTCTGTTTTATGAATTGTGATTAATGGCAATAATTCTATCATCTCTTCTCTCTGTAAAATACTAAAACTTGCTAAAGGCACTCATATTCTGGGCTTAACGGAGACAGGGTCACATGGGACCACAAACCAGTATTGTTTTTTTGGTAGCTACCCAGAAAGGGAGTTTACAAATGACCTTCCCATTCATAATGGGAAGAAAAGGTCAAAGAGCTATCAGTAGGAACGTCGTATGAGAAGCTATTTACACAGCTATTTGTCCATTCAGCTAGACCGATAGTAATAACTTACGATGGTAGAGGTCCACAACCCAAAAAAAAAAAAAAAACCCAAAAAACAAAAGCAACAACAAAACACTATTATGTATGAAACTCCTGAACAATGATTTGGCTGTTAAAAAAAAAAAGTTGGCAAGGTGGAATATTTTTCAAGCATTTGTTCAAAAGCCTGCATTAAACTTTTGCCTATATTGACAAAATATTTCTATTTCTAAGGAAGCTTTATTGTTCTTAGTATATGCCTCACCAAGTTCTTCAAAGAGCACTTCCAGCCTACATCCTGATATTAAGGAAACAAAACAGGTTCCAAATATACCATCCCTAGACCTCTCTGTAGAGGATACTCCGCCTAACGGTTACATGTCTCCCCTGACACAAGTAAGGCTCTTTTTTACACAGGTCACTGGACAGTCCTCAAGCTGTCATTGCTCATGGTCCCAGCCAATTCAGGAGTGAAGAAATCCTAAATCCCACCGCTAATCTTTAGAATCTATCTACAGAGAAAGATTTAACCAAATATATATACATATGTTTATATATAAACATGAAATATATATTTCTCCATTTATCTTCATTGAAAGTGTAGATAGGTAGCTATAAGCAAGCATTATCAGTTCTATAGAACAGCTTTATAAAACAAGGTGGAAGATTTCATGCTTTCCTTTAGCATGTTTAAGTCAGAGGAACATAAGGATGATCTCAGACAGCCATGATTCTTCATTCAATCTCAGGGTTTCAAAAATCCTAAATGGTTTTCTAAGTTTAGCAACTAATTACAAGGGGAAATAATGAGGGAGTTGGAGAAGTTACTTTTTCTAAATGAATGGTATAAAATATTATTCATCTTGCAGAATCCAGTGCAATAAGAGACAAGCAGACAAATGTAATAAAAAAACATGCACATATTTACAAGTTGCAGTACATAATATACAAAGACAAGACCAACAAAGTATTTTTCTGTTCAATGTGGAGTCAAAAGGATTACATGGCACACTCAATTTTGTAGCTTAACTTTTTGAAAAAAACACTTCAAAGGCATATGCAATCCAACCTTTTAATTGGAACATGGAATTTTTCCTTTACAACTTCTTGCCCTCAATATCTTAAGAGTTTCTAATTGTTATCTTCTAACATTGACTTTGAATGACAACTTACACAAAGATATTCACAGAGAAAAGAGACTTTGATGCTATGAGTTCTTGCAGATTATTACTGAAATCTATTTGTTTGACTCAAGATTTTCCACTGTTTAGGCCTCTGTCCATCCTTGTATACAGCATATAAAAAGATACTAACATGACTCCTGGGGAGCACAGGGTGCAAATTCTAAAGCACATTACAGAGTGGGAGTGGACTTCACAACATGAAACCAATGGAGATCACTTATCACTGCAGCAGGAACAACAGCCTTCTTCGACAGGGGAAAAAACACTGTCTACAGGGAATGTATGAATATGAGAAATTGTACCATGCAGAGATGTGTTTATTTAGGTATTTCCTTTCTGACAACCTCTGTCACCCTTTGTTTCACCTATGGAATATAGGAGAATATTGCAAGATAACAAGCCCAGAACAACCCACTGTCACAGAGATTTGTGGGGTTTTTTGTTTTTTGTTTTTTGGATGTGTATGTAACCTCTATAAATGATCATGGAAGTTATCAACTTCCTACAGTTTGGAAATTAAGGAGCAAACTGAGTTATTGTAGGCAATATGGTATCTAAAGTGTCATATAAAACAAACACATAGCTCTTTTTTAGTGCAAAGAAATAGAGCAAGTAAGAAATAACACTATAAATCTAACTTTTCTTTAAAGAAAATGCGTTTATGCATTCATAACATCCATTAAGGGCACTGGGAGACTGGAAACCTGAATGTGCAAGGCCAGGAAAAACATCAAGGCCTTTAAGTCCACTGCTTTTTGTATATATGTAATGAGATTGTTAAGTGGGGAGAGTGGGTGAAATCCTTCCTTTAATTTTATTTGTAAAGGAAAAATGGAAAATAGATAAATGCCACTTTTACAAACTGTAAATTCTTATTCACAATCCTTTCTGTTATCTGAAATAAGGATCCAATGAAATTTTCTCTATGGTATCACATAAACATATGTGTGTATATGTATATAAATATATACACACATATATGTGTGCGTGTGTACATATACATACACACACACACACACACACAGAGACATAAAGAGAAAGAGGGAAAAATGAGATTTTTAAATAATTATAGAACCAAGTGGCCAGCACGTTATATTAAAATCTACCAAAAAATTATACTTAGCAGCAAAATGAGTAACCTACTGACCAATGAAATAAGCTCTAAATTGCCCTAAACAAATCAATTATATAAAAGGATTATACTATGAGTCACAAGTCTAGATAGAATCTCAATAACGTTATTTCATTCTTCTATTTTGGGGAGAAAAAAATTACTAAACAATTCTACTATTTTTCAAAAAACCACTTCAACCGAAGGGCAACTTGATACTGAACTAGAGGTTAATCCCAAAACTGAATTTTAAATACATATCTAGATTGCTCAAAAACTGTTCATAAGTATTAAAGGAAAAGAATGACAATGATAATTTCCTTCTCCTCATCTCTTTGCTTATAGAATTCCCAAGGGAAAAAGGAGTTTCATTTTTAATTAGTAATGTAAGCAATCAAATGTGAATTGACCATAGTGCAAAGATACTACTCAATATAAACTTCCTGGTGAATGTGGCCTTTCAAAAGAACTATGGATGAGCACCAGTCTTATCCATGTAACTATAGTAAGTAGATAAAATACAAGTAATGAAAGTTCATAGGGTACTCCATTAGTTAATCTAGCCATACACTAGAGCTTCTTATTTTGAAAACAAGAAAACAAATAATAATACTGTTGTAATTATCAGATACCAAAGTACTCCATAATGTATTTCTATTATCTTTTAGAAAGCTAAATTATAAAGAAACCAAAGTTCACGTATTTTACTATTGGAAATGATGCTACTAAAATTTGATTAACTTTTTTTAAATTCCTCTCTATTTATGAAACAGTAAGGTAGTAGTATTTTCTCAGGACGGCCAACAAACTGGCAAGACAGGAAAGAATGTACAATGTAAGGATCAGTTTATCAAAAAAGTCTGCCAAAACAAATGTCAAGAGAACTGAATTTAGGATCAAGACCATCATACAAGTACATGTTATTATCAGTGAATAGCTCTAAAACCATCCGAAAAATATCTTTGTAAAAAATAGCATATCTATCTTACACTCACTGGATATTGGAATGGGGGGCTTGGAAAGCCCATAATATGGCTGGGGCATGAGAATGAGCTTATTTTACAAGGTAATTCAACCAGGACGGGGAGGGGCAGAGGAGGGGAAAGGAAGAAGGTGGCATTTAAATGAATGAAATCCATGACTGGAAATGAAATTTCACCATTTGGAAGTCTACAAGCACATTGGAAGTGTATGAATCCATGAAAATCTGCATTTCAATAATGGGAAGACATGATAATGGGAAAACATGTCCTGGGAAAGACCCTAATGCAGTTTACAATAATAGTATATCCTACTGACAAGGCATTGCGTTGAGGTGGTTCCAAAGAAGCCTTGGGAAACCAAAATCTCTGCTTACCTGTTGTCACCGTTATCTGAAGTAAGAACTCAAGAATATTCTTAACAGTACATAAAACTAAAATTGCAAAAGAAGGTGAAATTTTCAAATAGTTAAAGCTCTAAGTGATCAGGCTACTAGTTGACCAGAACTCGGTCAAGATAAAAAGTTATTTCTCATGGGGTAGGTAGGTCACATGCTCTAAGTAGCTCAACACAACTGACCTGAAAACGCATCGTGACCTAAGAAGCACATTCTTTACCTTCCCCAGTTTTGACATCTCACGGTACCACTGCAGGTTACATATATTAACATTAAGCAGAGGAATGTACTTATATCAAAAGGACCACAAAAGCAGGGCATGTCGACAGAAGGCAAAACACCAGGCAGGCAAAGCTGCTCTCTCTGAATGTAACAAGCACTATACATATCCCAGGTTCTCCATCTCGTTCCTGTACCGCTGCTCAGACACCTTGCTTTTATGTTGCTTGCTCTCTAAATGCTGCCGGAACTCCATCTCTTCGCCAGCCCCGACATTACACATGGAGCAGTAAAACCGGCCACTTGGAGTCACACACATGGCCAGATCACGGGGGATTCTCTGCCGAGAGCGGGGATTGAAGTAAGGACCTGCTAAAGCAAGAGATGAAAGTAGTGTAGTCACTTCAAAATATTTACTCAATAAATGATAGCAGTCTGGCTGATTATCACTGTAATTTGTCACTCTAAGTTCAAATTATAAAATTCACTGAACTCCCAGCTTTAAAAGAATGCAAAATTCCCAGATTTTCTTAAATTATAATTTTATACAGGTGCAATCTAAAAAGCTAAAATGATTCCTCCAACTATCATCAGAAAGGTTACCGTAGAGCCAAACCCAAACTCAAAATGGCAGTGTCTCTAAAAAGTAAATAAAATTTTAAAAACTGTTTAACTTCCAAACATTACATGGAAACTTTTGTGATTATGCTAACTCATTAATCCAAAACTTCGACTTCTAAGAATTATCCCAAGAAAATACTGAGAATTTTTGCACGGAGATTTGTCAACAAGGACATTATTTATGACCAGTGTTCATATAAGTTTTTATCAGAGGATATGGGGAAAGGAGAGATCAAACACATGATTTGAACAATTACGGTAATGGACGCAATGGAAATCCATGCAGGCACCGTAAGTAACAAAAACTCTTTGATTACATGGAAACGTAATTATAATATGCTACTAAGTGAAACAAGAATATTACAAAATATAATCGCATTTCTATTTTAAAGAAGTATACAGACATATGGGAATGACATATACAAAAACGTTGGTGGGATTACTAATAATTTTATTTTCTTTTTATATAACTGACTTCTTTTTTTTTTTTAACTATGTTAAATTGAATTTATTAGCCTGTGCATTCAAAAAAAGGTAATCTAGGGGCTCCTGGGCGGCTCAGTCAGCTGAGCATCTGACTCTTGGTATCAACTCAGGTCATGACCCCAGGGTCGCGGGATTGAGCCCTGCATCAGGCTCTCCACTGAGCATGAAGCCTGTTTGGGATTCTCTCTCTCTGCCCCTCAACTCAGCTTACACTCATACTCTCTCCCTCTCTCTCTCAAAAAGAAAAAAGTTAATCTATAATTATGTAAATAAATTCTTTAGAATTCAAAATATGTAATGTGACGTATTTATAGGTAAACCAAATTATAACTAATGTATTTTAAGTTGGGGAGGTTGTTTTTTTGTTTGTTTTTTGTTTGTTTGTTTTTTGAGAGAGAGAGACAGAGTGCAAATGGGGAAAGGGGCAGAGAGAGAGGGAGACAGAATCTGAAGCAGGCTCCAGGCTCCGGAGCTGTCAGCACAGAGCCCACGGTGGGGCTCAAACTCACAAACCGTGAGATCATGACCTGAGCCAAAGTTGGATGCTTAACCAACTGTGCCACCCACGTGCTCCTTGGGAGGGTTGTTTGTTTTTATTGAAGTATACCTGACACATCATGTTACCTTAGTTTCAGGTGTACAACATAGTGATTCGACGATTCTATACATTATGCGATGCTCACCACCAGTGTAGCTGCCATCTGTTACCATACAACACTATTATAATACCATTGACTATATTTCTTATGCTATACCTATTATCCTCTGACTTATTCATTCCATAGCTGGAAAGCTGTGTCTCCCACTCCCCTTCACCATTTTGCCCAAGCCGCCCTCCCCTCCCCTACTAACTATTTGTTCTCTATATTTACTTAGCATAATACCCTCCAGGTCCATCCATGTTGTTGCAAAGAGCAAGATCTCATCCTTTTTTATGATTAATATTCCATAGTGTGTGTGTGTGTGTGTGTGCACGCACATGCATGTACACACCACATCTTTATCCATTCATATACTAATGGATACTTAGGTTGCCTCCATATTTTGGCTATTGCAAATAATGCTGCAATAAACAGGGGTACATATATCTTTTCAAAATAGTGTTTTTGGGGGTGCCTGGGTGGCTCAGTTGGTTAAGTATCCAACTTCAGCTCAGGTGATGATCTCGCAGCTGGTGAGTTCAAGCCCCACATCATGCTCTGTGCTAACAGCTCAGAGCCAGGAGCCTGCCTGCAATTCTGTCTCCCTCTCTCTCTGCCCTTCCCCCATTAGCGCTCTCTCTCTCTTCCTCTCTCTCTCAAAAATAAATAAACATTTTTTAAAAAATAGTGTTTTTGTTTTCTTTGGGTCAATACTCAGTTATGTAACTGACTTAAGTTGGACCACTGCTTATTAATTTTCTGCTTTTCTTTTCTACTGTAAGAAATACTTAAGACTTTTCTCAAGATATTATTTTCACTGAATCCTACAGTTTAATCTATTTTTATTACTGTTTGGTTTTAAGAATTTTTAATTTCCCGTATGATTACTTCTTTGATCCATGAGTCATTTAGAAGTATTTTAAAATTTCCAAACGGAAATTTCATAACATTTTTTTAAATGTATTTTTTGATATTGACCTCTCATTTAATTGTATTCTGGCCAGAGAATATAGTCTAAACTGCCATCTGTCCTAAAGTTTATTTTATCTAATTTTTAATTTTTTAAATGTTTACTTATGAGAGAGAGAGAGAGAAACACAGAGTGCAAGCAAGGGCGGGGCAGAGACAGAAGAAGATACAGAATCTGAAGCAGGCTCCAGGCTCCGAGCTGTCAGCATAGAGCCTGACGCAGGGCTGAAACTCACGAGCTGTGAGATCATGACCTGAGCCGAAGTCGGATGCTTAACTGATGGAGCCACCCAGGCACCCTACTTTATCTAAAATCAATACAGCTATCTCAGCTTCCTTTCAGCTGAATTTTTTATCTAATCTTATAACACTTGTCTTTAAACTGGGACCTCAGTAAATTTACACTTACTATAATTACTGACATATATCTGAACTTCTATTAATCCTATTACATTGTGCTTTCTATATGTCCCTTTTTTCTATGCTTCTCTTGCCTTTCCAACTAACTTTTTTTTTGTTTTTTTGTTTGATTTACTGTTCACGTGAATTACCTCTGCTGATATGTGTGTGCACTGGAGGCTGTGATGGGGAGAGAATGAAGGACTATTCAGTTCAACTCTCCCTACTGCAGATAATCAGAAAATGCAGACAACATTCCTCTAAAGTGGCAGTTCTAAACTGAAGGTGTATATGAGAATCACTGAGGAAGCATTTTCAAACCACACATATGTCTGGGTCCCACTCCCAATTTACTGACTGAAAATCTCTAAGTCATGGTTCAGGCATGTGTATTTTGTAAAAATTCCCCCAATAAATCTGATTCACCATCCTACTTAAAAGCCACTGCTATAATCTTTGTTTATTTTCCCCCCAAAATGAAGATTTAACATTGTACAACTTTAAACCAAACAGCCCATTTTTATAATGCATTTTACATTTCTCAGCAGGCAAACACCAGGAGCAGTATAAAGGACTATGATCAGAGACTTAAAATAAAAATAAATAATATACCTCAGCATAAATAAATGAATGAATGAATGAATAAATAAATAAATAAATGTTTGGAAATAAATGCCAACTTGAAAAGCCACTAGACAATTGAACAAAACAATTAGCTAGCCCCAAATTCTCAGGACTACTTATTCCCATTAAAGGAAATAAAAATAAAGAAGACCATCTGCAGAATGTAGCCAAGGTATGTGGAAATCCACAGGATACCTGAATTATTCTGTACCGTATACATATTCCTCCTATTAGGCATCATCTTATACTCATTCCCTTCTTTCCGGGTCCGCCGCTGACCCGCCTCAGAGGATTCCCTGGAGAAAAGAAATTTTAAAAGAGTCAGACTTCTAAACAAGGATCCCTTTCAACTCTTTTTTTCTAGACAGTCTTACACAACACTTTGGCCTCAGAGAAAGTGGCAATACCTACGAGAATGAGTTACTCTGAGCTTCCGCCAGCCGCAGCCTCTTGGCATGATTCTTCCCTTGATAGTGAGCCTGAGCCACAGCCGGAGAACTAAAGGAGGCATCACAGAGCTTACAGTAATCGTTCTCTGTGGCCAGGATCACTCTGCCTCCCGGCTTAAAGGAGCCCATCTGACATCAAAGACACAAGAGACAAAGTTAAAAAAAAAAAAAATGTGAAGTTTATTCCCTTCTTTCCTTCAAAGTTCCCTCTAAGTGTTGAAAGATAAACAAAGGTTATGGTATGACCACAGCATTCGGCTTTATAAGGAAAGGACATAATTCATTCCAGAAAAAAAAGCAACAACAACAGAGAGAAAAAAAAATGTTGAGAGACAATGTGGTTTTGTATTACAATCACCTATGTACCGAACTGGTTAATGGCTTGTTGCTATCTCCATGGAGAAATTTTTTAAAAGAAACATAGAAGATTCAGGGCAGTACAGGTAAGGCCTAATATCACATTATCAGAAAGGTAAAGTCCATCCAGAATCCATCAGCAAGCCTTTAATGAATGCCTACTGCTTTTAGGGCTTGCTACCTAATGCAGAAGGGATATACAGACATATATTTACAAATGAGCCCCTCTCCCAAAGAGTCTAAAAATTAGCTACAGATGTAGCTGGGGAAAAATAACCAACAGATTCAGACAACTGTATTCAGCTGAGAAACGAGTTATGAGAAACCTAACACAGTGCCTGGAAGATAGTATCTACTCAATAAATATGGTTAACAAAAAAAGACAAACTAGATTTTGGCTAGAGGAGAATAAAATACATAATAAGGAGCCTGGAAAGCATATCGTATTAGGACCAACTGAGGGAAACAGTATTGTTTCATCTGGTCAGAAAGATTTTCTGGGGACAGGATAGCTGTCTCCAAAAATCACAAAGGGCTAGGCTGTGAAAGAAGGTGATGGCTGTTTGCTCAGGAGGCAGACACCAGCTGAAAACAGTCCCCAGCCAGGAGTGACCATCTCATTCCAGAGCAGCCTTGAGGAATAAGGGCCCTGTAAACTGCTCAGCCTGAAAATCTGTCTGGGTATTTTCCTGTCCTTTGACTCTGTTTTTATCTTCTCTCATTTACCCCACAAACTCGTGAGGATGGAAAGATAGCTGGAATGGCTGTCCACACTTCAAATACTGGAAAACTGATGTTCAGACAAGAAAAATTATGCTGTCATGGTTAGTAGAGGTCCAAGGTCAAAAGAAATTCTTGTTCCACCAATTCACAAAACATGTAATGCCATGGACAAGTTACTTAGCTTACCTGAGCTTCTAATAAATGTCCAGCTGAGACAAATGTTGCTGGCCCACGGATTACATGCCCACTAATAAGGCCAATACCTCTACGTTCTTGGAAGCACTAAATGCAATCAGGGTCCAGGACTAGAATGAGGCAAGATAAGCATTTGCCATGGGCATGAAATTTAAGGGTGTATCAAAAAACTCAGCCATCAAGATAAATAATATTTTAACGGAACATTCTTACAAATCAAACCTGATGCCAAAAGAAATCAATGTAAACAAAGTATCAAAATTTTAAATACAGACAGGATCAGGAATAGCGCCATGCCAAGCCATATGGCAGCCAAGGCAGAAGGAAAATCAGTAATACCTACCCCATCTTTAAGTTGTTGACATTTTGTTTACTACTGATTTTTTCAAATTAATTTTGGATTTTTACAATATGACATTAAAATATTTATCTTGATAACTGTTTTGGCTCCCTCTTAATTTTTGTGCCTAAGTCAAGTACATCCCTGACCTCATCTTAGTCCCAGCGCTGAATGAAGTGACGCATGAAAAGTGCTTAGCAGAGTGCCTGGCATAGTAAGTGCTCAATTAGAGTTATTATTATCTATGACCATGTATTGTTCTACGGACAAAGACAGATGAAGGAATACAATCCATATTTCAGAGACTGTTACCAAGTACAGGATTTCTTGCCTCAAACACCTGCTTTACCTACTAAAGAGTGAAAGAACTTGGCTCACCAGTATGTGTCATTACACCAAAGTCCAGATAAAGTTTATACAGGCTCTTGCCATAGAGGTAAGAAAGCGGTAATCTGAGAAAACTGACCTTGCTGGAAGGCAAATAGGAAGTCAGGGGGATTAACTATAATAAAGATATAAGTGTTTAAGAACCTCTCTTTTCATTCAGAGCTTAGCCTAGACATTCAGAGTTATTTCACCCAGAATTTTGAGAAATGCTTAGAGAAAAGTACATGTACCAATATTTGTTTCATCATTTCATGCATCGCAACCAAAGCCAATGAGAAATCTCGAGGGTTATGGATGTTGGCAAGCTTTACATCCAGCACTACAGTTCAAGGAGTTAAAAGTACCAAGCAGAACCTTTTGGGAGTATTTGCCCAACTGTACCTTGATGGGCTCATGGATGACAATTTCATCCGTGACCACTTGTGCACAGGACAACTTCCACCCTGACACACGCATCTCACCTGTGCAGGGACCGGAACCGCTGGGGTGGCCACAGGTTCCACCACGCTGCTCATTCTGGCAGCAGGAGGACAACTGTTTGCTGCATAGTAATTTCGGAGTTTCTTACCGTGATTTTTACCCTAGAAGTAAAATGAAATGAGTAATCACCATGAAGAAAATCTGTCAAATTGAGTTAATGTACTCACTAAAAACACAGAAATAAGGGGAGAAAAACCCAAGCGATGTTACCTACATTTTATTTTTTCAGATATATGCAACAGTGGGGTAAAGAGACTACTAGATCTTAAAGTAAAAGAGTCTACTCTTTGGTTCCAATAGAATGATTTATCTGGGAAAGATGAGGGAACAAAGCCAAAAAAATCTGAATTTCCTATTATTTCTGGAAAAGTATCGCATTTTCCAGTGATCTATGTCCTCCCCCAACTTGTTGCCATTCATATGCCACTGCCTAAATATGAGTTTTATTACACTCTGATCTAATCTACTTTATAAGTCAGTAATGAAATGGATAATCCAGTTATTTTTACAAAAATAGCACTTGCAGAGTATCTTTTTACTTGCAAAGGACTCTCCTGTGCATCAGCTCATTTGCTGCTCACAAAATTTCCTGTAAGAGGAATTTGTTAGTATTTCCCACACATGACAGCTGAGGAACTCAATCTGGAGACGGTGGAGGACTTGCCCCTGGCACCTTCAGCTGGGGTGAGAAGTGGAGCCAGAGCTTGGGACAGGCCCTCTGTATTGAGAGCAAGCCCCTTTTGACTATATCATGATGGCTTCGGGAGGCACTGTGTACCTCTACTAAAATGCATTTGCCTCTCTCAGTGTGTTTTAAGTTGTTATTCACACGATTATATTCCCTGAACTGACAGAAACTTCAAGCCTGTAGGCAAACATTCATTCACCATCTACTACAGCCTAAGCCCTAGAAACGAAAAGACCTAGCACACACTCAAGAGGAGGAGACAGATATATAAGCAGGTAATTAAAGTAAGGCGATAAATTCTACCTTCTGACCACTGGAATGCCCTAAAGGTGCTTTTGCCAAAGTCACGTGACCTCGTGGTCAAACTCACATCTGTGGCTTCACCATTCTAACTCTAAGCAGCATGACACCATTGCTACTCCCTTCTATTGTCTTCTGTGACTCCCACTTACCTCCTGACTTCTCATACTCTAAACTCTGCAACATCCAAAGCTCCACCGTTGGCCCTCTTCTCCATCTACATTATTTTACCCTCATAGCTTTAAAATAATCAACAAGTTAGTAGCTCCCAAATTATCTATCTCCATCCCTATTTTGGACTGAAGGATTGTGTCCCACCAAAATTTGTATGTGGACATCTAATCTGGAGGTGGAGCTTTGGGAGGTGATTAATCACTGTCCTTATAAAAAGAAGGCCAAGAGCTCCCTCACCCTCCTCATTCTGCTATGTGAGGATCCAGGGAGACGTTGGCTGTCCGTAATGTGGAAGAGGACCTTGCCAGAATCCAACCATGCTAATACCCTGATCTCAGACTTTCGGCCTCCAGAACTATGAGAAATGAAACTCATTCTAGCTCCAGGGCTTTTGTACTTGCTGTTCCTTTTGCCTGGAATGTTCTTCTTTCAGTTCTCTGCATGGCTAGCTCCTTCTTATCTTTCAGGTCTTAACTCAAATGGCATCTCACTGAATGCCATCCTCCCCTACTCTGCACACACATACTCTCTAACACGTTACCACACCGTCTGGTTTATCCTAGTTCCACTTAGCATGATCTGAAATGACACTGTTTGGTTGGTTTTTTATCTCTTTTGTACTTTCTGGAATGTAGACTCCTTAAAAATAAGGACCTGTCTTGTTTACTCTTCTATCTCCAATGTCTAGAACAGCTTCTAGGCACCTGTCTGGTTCAGCCGGTAGAGTGTGCAGCTCGGGTTCGTGAGTTTGAGCCTCACGTCAGATGTAGAGATTACTTAAAAATAAAATAGTAAGTAAATAAATAGATCTAGAACAGTTTGTAGCATATAGCAGGCAATCAGTAAAGATTTGTTGGCTAAATTAACCAAGTATTATAATGGAGATAACAAATACACTGCCAAGAGAACGCAGAAAAGGAATTTCTTAACTCTGGCTGAATGTGTCAGAGAAGGCTTCCCTGAAAAGGGGACAATCAAGTAATCTTTTAAAATGAGCAAAAGTTTACCAGGCAGGTAAGGAGTGAGGGGAAAGAAAATTGTGAACAGAAGAAATACTGTAAGGAAATACTGTAAGCAAAAGCCCAGCCTGCCCTATTGAGGAATCACAAGAGAGACAGTCTTCTGGAGAAGAGAAGGACTTGAGATACATAGTGGGCTTAATGGCGAAACAGATCTTGGACTTCAGAGGCAGCAGGGAGCCCCTGAAGGACTCTAAGCAAAGTAGTTACATGACTGGATTGCATTTGATAAAAATCAACCTGGAATTAGCACGGGGGATAAGTCAGAGTAGATCAAAGCTGCAGCTGGATAGATGGAACAGAGCTAAGGACAAAGCCCTGGGACAATATAATGTAACCGTGTAGTAAGAATGAGGATCAAGAAAATGAGATTGAAAATGTCTGGTCCATCAAATAAAATGAAAACCAGACAAGTATGGTATTATGGAAGCTAGAATAAAGTGTTTCAAAAGAAGAGTCTAATTAGATACATTATGACCCAGGAACTGTACTACATATCACCAAACAGAAACATACGTATAAGGAGATATCTATAAGTGTTCCTAGGGGGCGCCTGGGTGGCTCAGTCAGTTGGGTGTCCAACTTCAGCTCAGGTCATGATCTCACCATTTGTGAGTTTGAGCCCCACTTCAGGCTCTGTCCTGACAGCTCAGAGCCTGGAGCCTGCTTCGGATTCTGTGTCTCCCTCTCTCTCTGTACCTCCCCTGCTCACACTCTGTCTCTCTCTCTCAAAAATAAACATTAAAAAAATTTTTCTTAAAGCATGTTCCTAGAAGGACTGTTAGTAACACTGAAAATTAAAAATAATTGAAGTGTCCATCTACAGGATAATGCATAAATCATAGTCTGTTCCTACAATGAAACACTATACAGTAGTGAAAAATAAACATTCCAGGGCCATGCATGGCAACGTGAACGATTCTAACAAAATGCTGAATGAAAAGAACAAGTTGCAAAAGGAGATATATAACAATAATTTTTTAATATGGGAGTTAAAAATATGAAGAGCCACTACAGTTTACATAAGGAAACAGTATGTAGCAAAAGTACAAAAAAGTAATGGAACAATAAATGTCAATTCAGTACCGTAGCTACACTTAGGAGCACAGGAGAGGATACAATTTGGGAAGGGATGCATGGGGGCTTCAACTGAATGGATAATTTCCACTCTTTCAGCTTGATGGCAAATATGCAGGTTCATTATATTATTTTTGTGCTTTTTTATGTCTAAAGTATCTCATAAAAATTTAAAACAATACTAACAACAACAAGAAAAAAAGAGTTGTTCACCAGGTCAAATGCTACTGTGGGGTTGAGTAACGTCAGGACAGAGAAGTAATGCTTGGATTTAAAATCAGAGGTTGAGTAACTTTGCTAGAACCATTTCAATAGAGGGGTTAAGAGGTGACATGGAGGGGCTTGGCGAGACAAGGGGAGATGTGAAAACAGAAATAACTAGTATAGGCAAATGTTTAGAAGGGTTCTATGACAGGGCAGGGAGCAGACATATAGGGTGGAGAGTGAGAAAGGGAAGTGGGTCAAGGGAAGGCTGGTTTCAAATTTGGGTTTTACTTAGGCTCGTTTGCATGACAACAGAAGGAAGTCAGTAAAACCTGAAGAACAGATGGTACAGGAGCCAAAGCATGTCCGTGAAAAGGCAGAAGAAGACGAGGCACATGGTACTACAGGAAGAGCCAACATTAGACACTATTCACAAGTTTCAAGCCAACATTACGTCCATAACAAAATGACAATCATGGCAACTAATGTTTTTTAGCATTCATGTGATAAGCGGTGTTCTAAATACTTCATATATATTATCTCGTGTAATCTTCATGAAATCTCCATCAAGTAGGTATAATTACCATCCCCGTTCTACACATGAGGAAACAGAACTCAGGAGAGTTAAAAACTTGCCCAAGAGTTTCCAGATAGCTAGGCAGCAGGTACCTGGGCTTGTGTGTCCCCATCTACCCTCTACAAACAATACAGAACAGTAAGGAAAACAAATAAAACTACACAAAAGCCATGCCTTCCACATAACAAGAAGGCACAGAATGCCCAGACTTCAACATAACTATAAGTAAAAATGGAGAAAACATCAAATCCCAGGGAGCACTCACTCACACTTCTGCCACATGCATTCACAGTAAGCAAGAGAGTCTTTCTGCAGGAAAGAGAGAAGAGGAAGCTAGCAGCAGACCTAAAATTGCTTTCAAACCACCACCAGGAAAAATAAACCCACCCTAAGTTTGTAAACACTAAAACATGATCTGGTGGAGCAGAGCACTCAGTACTGAAGGGGGCTTAAATGTACACATGATCTGAGGCAGCAAAGTGGCTTCTGGAGGAGAAAAAGACAAGAAGGCAGGGAGAGGCACCTTTTGGCACATGGGAGGCACAGGGCGGGAAACAACAAAACAGGAAAAGCTAGCATCCTACAAAACAACAACAACAAAAATTAGAGGACATACAAACCACAAAAAAAAAAAAAAAACAAAAAAACAAAACCTGAAGAACTGAACTTTGCTACGGTCACAGAAGAGACTGTCACTGAATTAAGACTCTCATAAAGCACCCCAAATCCTCATAATGAACACATGAAAACCAGTCAGTTCTTTATTTTGTTTTATTTTTGAAAACTAATCAATTCTATACAAAGTTATTACCAAAAAAATTAACACATCTCAGCCAATGAACTCCACCCCCAAAAAAAAACATATGAAACAGAAGAAAACCATTAAGACAATACTCCAATTTGAACTAATATAGTCATTTATTTGGAAATCTGAAACATCACCTTATCACCTTAAATCAGAATCCAAGAGGTACAAGGGAAAATGGACAACAGAGTAAGAAATGAAAAGAAGGGTAATTAAACTTAGGAAAGAAAAAAGAGAATTTTATCAAAAATGAGAAGTAAATGCGTGCCAAAGGAAAACAGACACAAATGAAAATGTACTAAGAGACACCGAAGAAAGACAGAAAAGCAGTCTAGAAAATAAAACAATATAAAGACAAAAATCTTATAAGCTCAGAGAGGAAGCAATGGAAATGGAGGACAAGAAGGAATACTTTATGTAAAACTGGAGCCCCTGAAAGACAAAAAAAACAAAACAGCCAAATAGAATATTTGAAACCATATTCAAATAGAATATTTGAAGTTACAACCCAAGAAAATTGTCCAAAAGTAAATCAAGACCTGAATCTACATATTGAAAAGGCACGCCAGGTTTCTGGGAAAATCAACCTAGAACAATCAAATCTGAAGTATATTTTTCAAAAGGTATGAAATTTCAAAGAAAAAGAAAAGAAAAAGCCTCAAGCTTTCCAAGCAAAAAGACCAAATAACTTACAAATGCATAAGAATTAGAATGGCATCCACAATATGTAAAACAAGGCAGTAGCTGAGAAGCATTTTTTTTTAATGACACGTAATGAAAGTGTCAACCAAGGATTTTATGTATAGCCCACTGTCCCTGTGTCAAGGGTCAGGACTACAGAAAAACATTTTCAACATACACAACCTTAGGAACTCAGGACGTGTAAGTCCTGCTTGAGGAATCTTTTGGAGCTTCGTTCAACCAAAAAATGACTGGGAAAACTTCAGCAAAAGGGCTGATGGTAACTGTTTTCATAGATATAATTCTAGATCAAAAACTAAATAAAACGTGGAGATCAGGATGAAAGATTGATGTTCAAATATTACACGACACAATGGAAATCATGCAACAAAAAACAGAAAAAGGAAGAGGAAAGTAGAACAAGCCCATTGATTCTGCAATAGGTTATTTAGCTGGAATACCATTAAAAACTGACAAACCAGAGGGGGGCCTGTGTGGCTCAGTTGGTTAAGTGTCTGACTTTGGCTCAGGTCATGATCTCGTGGTTTGTGAGTTTGAGCCCCACATCAGGTTCTGTGCTGACAGCTCAGAGCCTGGAGCCTGCTTCAGGTTCTGTGTCTCCCTCTCTCTCTCTCTGCCCCTCTCCCTTTCTCTCTCTCAAAAATAAATAAACGTTAAAATAAAAAACCCTTAACTGACAAACCAGATAATACATTAAATAACTGAACGGGATAGTAAGATCACTTAAAACCTATAAATAATAGGGATATGAGAATGGACTACAAGTTATAATAGGATGTGATATACATTCCTAAGTATACATTTTTGTATAGTTCTTACTTTTAGAACTGTATTAACATTTCACAAACTTAGAAAAAGAATCAAAGTCAACAAGAATTGGGGAGGACTCAAAATACAAACAGAAACAAACAAACCTTTTGTATAAAAAAATGAATAACACAACAATACTGAATGGAGGGGTGGGGAACTATTCACATGGTCTTAAAGTATCACCCCCACGAAACTTATTAAACACAAAAAGAAAAATAGTAACTTTACAAAACAAGAACCTTATAGCAGGCAGCATCTCTGTAACCTAAGTAACTTTTTAAAGCAATATTTTTACTATATATCATGCTAAAGACAAAAAGAACAATACACAAATATTATCCTCTGGTTAGTAGGTTTTTCATGGGGATGTAGCTTATCAATCCCCAAACTATGTAGAGAGAGAGAGAGAGAGAGAGAGAGAGAGAGAGAGAGTGTGAGTGAGTTGTGGTTAATGAGTGCCTACGTTTTTCACTATCCCAGAAAGAAATTAAACATTAAGAAAAGATGAAAGGCTAGAACGAACACTGTCCTATTGTACTGAAATTGGAAGTTTCAATCTGAACTCAGTTTTCAACATACATGCACATAAGTATATATAAATGTGTGTACACATAAATATATATAACTAGCTCTGCCACTAAGATCATCTAGAAACACTAACATCCCAGTAGCAAAGAGTATGCCTTGCACTCAGATTTTGGTTTCTAAACACCATTTTCCAATAGAAGTATACCTGGCTCCTTGAAGAAGTGGCTAGCATAGGGAAAATACAAGAAAATCCTAGAATCTTTTGTATTCAGGAATTAAGGAAGCATGACAAAAATTACAGGGATGTGTTAAAAGGACACAGGCACCAGCTTGAAGATTCTCACACTTTTCAAATCTGGGACAACAGAAACATCGGAATAAATGATGATAATAATACATTATATCCGTAGAATAAAATAAGAATCCATAATCTATGGTGATTGAATGAAAGCAGAAAGCTCTTCCTTAAGGTAAAATTCCAACTAATAAAGGTAGAAAGAATAATTAAAACAGAAAAATCACCATTTGGCAAACACCACAGTAATAATCACTGCAGGAAAGAATCATCAATGGATGTTAAAATTACTCAGTGAAAATACCATAAGAAATAAAATACTCACAGAGTCTCAAAGTACCTCCCCACATGATACTTATTAAACACAAGAAGAAAAATAGTAACTTTATAAAGAAGAACCCTGGCAGGCACCACCTTAACCAGTGACGAAAGTCAACAGCACCAATGATGCAAAATTTTCATATCATCTCCTTCCCAGTATGATGCATGGGGAATGATGCAACATCACTTCTGTGGTATTTGTGTCAAAAAAAAAAAACCCACAGAATCTGAGCTTAATAATGAGAAAACATCAATCAAACCCAAATTGGGATATTCTACAAAACTACTCTTCAAAAATTGCAAGATTGTAAAAAACAAAGAAAAAACTCAACCTGTCTAGATTAAAGGAGACATAACAACCCCATGCAAAATTTCATCCTGGATTGGATCCTAGAACCAGGAAAAGGACCCCATTAGACAACTGGTGAAATGTAGTCTGTAGATTAGATAATATTATTGTTATCAGTGTTAATTTTCTGATTTTGATCATTGTACTATAGTTATAAAATATAGTTATAGTTATATTTGGGGAATCCGGATGAGGTACATGCAGAAATTTTTGGTAGTGTTTCTGGAACCAGCTTGTAAGTTAAAGGTTATTCAAACTGAAAAGTTAATAAAATAGGATAAAACTTGCCCAAAGCCACAAGTAAGTGGCAGAGCTGGGGTCAATCCTGAGCCACCACGCCTCACTGCACCCTAGGAAAAGTCAACAGTATTAAGAACCATCTCAGGTACCAGAAACTTTTCTAAATGTCTTACACATACTATTACTAGTGACATCATCATCTTCTTCATCATAAGGCAGAGAGGAGTTAGGATATATTTCCAATGTCATACATCTAGTAACTAGTGAGACTACAATTTGAAGACTAGTCTGACCCCAAAGTGCATGATTTCATGTTCTAAACTAATAGCCTACAGAATAGATACTAGCAAAGGAAACGGTAAGAAAACAAGAGACCCTTAAAAATTAAAGACATAAATGCCAAAGTAAAAAAATTCAATATAGAGTTAGAATTCAATACCTCTTAGAAATAAAGGAATGATGAAAGAGAGAAGAGATAAGCAATATAAAGAATCGATCCAGCTAGTCTAGGCAAGGGCTACCAGAATTGCCAGAAAAAGAGAGAAAGTATAGAAAAGAATTTTATCAAGGAAACAGCATTAAAGAAAATCCCCAGAGCTCAAGAGAAACAGGAATATGCAAATTGAAAGGAACTACTAGCACTGACCAAGGCCAATGGGAAAAGAGGCACAACTAAACACATCCATCACTGTGAAATTTCAGATATTGGGGATCAAAAGGAGAGCCTAAAAGCTTCCAAGGAGAAAAGTTCCAAAATTAAAGTAGGTCACCCACAAAAGAGTAAGAATCAGAGTAAGATTTCTCTTCAGCGATGCTAGATTACAAAAAAAAAAAAAAAAAAAAAAAAACAAAAAACACACACACATGCACACACAATGAGGTATAGCCTTTAACATTCTTAGGAAAGAAAATTTCAACATGAAAATAAACTGTCACATAAGAAAACATAATACACACATTTTTAGACATACAAGGGCTCAGAAAAATTTATTTCTTATTACTCCCTCACTTTATTTTAAAGAGAGAGATGTATTGTAACATACATTTATATTTATTCTTTCTTCCTTCAAGTAATGTGAAGAGGTACTTCAATAAAACAAGATTGGAAAATAGAAAGACAGGAAGAAAACATGTATATTTAGAAAAGCGTTGTCCAAGCCAGAGAGCGAAGAAGAGAAATCCAAAATTGACATCGCTGCAGCAAACCCAGAGAGCATGGGAGGATGGAGGGATCTGGGATAAAGGGGGGATTCCACACAGTGGAAAGTGCGACGCACTGGAGGGGAAAATGGGGATATGATAAAGATATATTATGTAAGAAAAAGAAGGCACAAGAAGAAAAGCAATGAAAAACTCTAGGATATACAATAAGCTGCAGAATGAAGTCAGGATTCAAATGTGAAACAACTAGTCCAAACTAGAATAGGAAATCAGTGGGTCTAATAAGGATAAATAAAACGGATTGTAAGCAATAAAAACAAAGATTAAGAAGCTAGCAATTGTTATAAATTCATAAGATTCTTCTCCCTATGTTTTTAAAGTATCAGAAACTCGAGGAAAAACAAAAGATTATTTCTAAGTTAAAATCTACATATGAAACGAACTAAAAAGGGCATGATTTTGAGCAACTGGTGGCATTCAAGAAAGGGTCATCCATTTGAACTTCACTTTTGAGTAGCATGGGATCGAGACATTAGAAACAGAGAAGAAAACAGTTCTACTGTGGACAATAGTCCCCTCCTCATAGTAATGCAAAAGCTGAATGTCAACTTTCAACAATTGGAATCAACCTTATAAATAGAGCAACAGAAATTTTAATTTGATTATCAAATAAACAAAAATGTGATCAACCTTAACAGTGTCAAAGTAAAACTATCGCCAACACAAGATGAGAGTTGGAAGGCAGAATGGAGAAGAAAAGGAAGGGATAGAAGAGGAAGAGAGAAGAGGTGATTACTGCTTTTCATTATATGCCCTTTGTTCTATATGCATTATTTTGAGTTAAAATTTCTTTAAGTGTTTTGAGGAAGCTGTTCCTAGTGGCAAATGCTACAAAAGGTCGAGAAAGAACTAGATTTGACCTGTAAGACCACAGGTGACCTTGGAAAGGACCATTTCAGTAGAATATTGGAACGGAAATCAGAATGCAGTGAATGAATAGAAAATGAAGACCAGGAGAGGACAATTATACCTGTCAGAACTCTTAGGAGAGAAGAGAAAAGTTGCCAAAGAAAGGGATTAAAAGCACAGGAAAGGTTGCTGTTGCTATTTTTATTTATATAGAAAAACCTGAGCAGGTTTTTAATTTGATCGAAGTAAAGAAGTGATGACAGGTGATGAAATCCACAGTTAGGGCAGGGAATCAGCCTCGAACAGAAGAAGGGATATGTACTCTTCTGAAATAAGAAGCAACGAGGTCAAGGGGACTAGGACGGAGAGGCAGAAAGCTGGTGAGACACAGCCACCGGCAGGATCATAGAGACCTCCTGTCTTGTAGTAAGTGCATTTTGACTAAACTCAGTCCACTGCAAGTTCGTTTGGAAAACAACCAGATGGGAGAATTTTGAAAAACATAAAAATTAGCTGCGATTAGAGTTGCTGATCATGAAACCGGGTAGCCAATGTTAAAATATAAATACCAAAATCAGTACTCTAAACTTTGGGATAACATCAATTGCATTCTCTGCATTATCAATTAACATCACTACAATCAGCATCACAACTGTAGAACTACTTTTTTTAACCTGCATTCTGTCTCCCTTTCAAATTAATCTAATTAATACAGTACATTGTTATTTAGCTGCTAAATATTACAAATAGAAATAGATCTATGTTTATGACAAACTTTGGAAATGCACCTTGAGTGAGCAGTTATTTTTCAAATCGACACACAAATTAGCAAATAAATTGGTTGACTTTATTTTCAATTGTGGATGCCCTGGCAAAATTTATCCATTTTTGGTTGCTTGTTTTATTTCTGCTAACGACCTTCTATCCAAAGTAGTTCTTCCTCTGGGCATGTCTGCTGCTAAAACAGTGTTGTGTTACTCCATGCCAGGCTTGCCCTAAGTGACCTGAAGCCTGCAGACAGATTTTAATAAAACGAAGATATGTTTTTCCTCCACAGGTTTTATTTTAAATTAAGATATAACTGAAGCCATAATTGTGAGACTGTAAAAACAGGTAATCTCATTAAAAGTAAAACAACTCAGGGTATTTTGAAGCAGATGGACTGGGTTAAAAAGACCTGGGAATAAAACTAAATCTGTGGTGACCACAGATACACAGGGGTCATTGCGAAGGCAGCCCCAACACAGGAACATCAGGATGTCAGGGAAAGAAGGTGGTGAGTTTAAAGGGAAATATTGAGCAGCTTCCATTGTGTGTCCTGGATTTCTGGAACATGATACAGTTAGACTCTAGCATAACACTGCCCACACCACACTGAAGGTTGTTTATAATACCCTGGGCAATTTGAAACTTTGCGATTTCAACAATGGCACCAACTGACTAAAACGTTTTGAGTAATGTAATCACCGTGATTTATCATTTCACACAAACCTGTTTCTAGCTTATAAACAGGCTACCACTGACCCCTTTTATCTCACGCATAAGAGAAATAGTGAATTTGTGGTCTTGGTATCACTCGGTATTAAAAATTATAAAGCAGGTTTTCAGAAGTAAAACTTTCCATCACCTCATCAACCACTTTGTTTTATTAGCCTACTTACAATCATTGCTGTTCTGCCTATTCCTGGTTCTTGGTAAGCCTTACTCACTGGTCTTACCCTGGACTTCAGTAGCCCTTTTCTTTTTAATTTTTTTTAATGTTTATTTATGTTTGAGAGAGAGAGAGAGAGAGAGCAGGGGAGGGGCAGAGGGAGAAGGGGTCAGAGGATCTGAAGCAGACTCTGTGCTGACAGCCGAGATGGCAATGCAGGGCTCAAACTCAGCAACTGAACTGAACCGTGAGATCATGACCTGAACCGAAGTCGGATGTTCAACCGACTGAGCCACTCAGGCGCCCCTTCAGTAGCCGTTTTTAATCATTGTCTATTGGTGTACTGTCTATTAGCCTTTGATGCATCTTACAGGCTGACATTTCTGTTTCCCTTCTGTAGTGGTTTCACCCACCTCTAAGTTATGTCCATGCTCTGACTGTTTATTATTCTGACCTACTCTTTGATCCACACTCGCTCATCTCAACCACATCTATCTTGTTGACATTCAGATTTTACTTCTAAAATTAACTTTCCTCCGGGTGCCTGGGTGGCTCAGTCCATTCAGCATCTGGCTCTTGATTTCAGCTCAGGTCACAATCTCACAGTTCATGAGATCGAGCCCTGCATCAGGATCTACGCTGACAGCACAGAGCCTGTTCGGGATTCTCTCTCTCTCCCTCTCTCTCTCTCTCTAAATAAATAAGTAAATAAATAAATAAATAAATAAAATTAACTTTCCTTCTATACTATGCTAATAAAATTGTTCCATACTTTCACATGTCATACATTAACTGCTTTCCCTTGTTTCTCTGTAAAGGGAAAACAAAAACAAAAAACCTCCCTCTTTAACAATAACACTGACTTCTTTCAAATCTTTGCTTCTAAGCTCTTAGAAACAAACTTAGAAAAACCCCAAACTTTTAATTTTCCATTAGGTTCTACTTTCTTTATACCCACTTGCTTCTCTTTACTCTATTTTTACCCTAGTTCTTGGATGCTTAAATTATCCACTATGACAGGCTATCCTTCTCCAACTTTTCCCCTTAAAAATTCTGATTATAGAGACATTTATCTAAATTTCACTTCCCTGTTCTCATGTTTTCTAATTTACATATTTACCATATCATGAACAGAGCTGAAATTAAGTACAATTACTAATCTTACCAACTAAAAAGTTCAGAGCACACATGTGTGCGCGCACACACACACACACAAATGTAAAATCAAAGAAAAAACAACAACAAATAAATGCAGATTGTTTCTTATCTAGGTTAAGCCTTATAATCCAATGACCCTCTTCAAATTGAATTCTCTCTATTCATAACCAGAAGCATCCATTACTGTCTATAGAGCCATAACGTGATATTAGGAGGGGAAAAAAGGCAGGAGATACAGATATAATCCATACACACATATTAAAATTACACACTGCCCAAGAGTTTTACCTCACAACTCTTCTTTAAAGGGCACACACAGGTAGGTTTTCTCTCAAGTTAATGACTTAAAAATCAAAACTTGAGAACTTAAGCTTGATTTTTCAAAGTGAGTCTTAGCCTATAAAACTGGCCATTCTGCAGGAATAAATGAAGAGGAAAACTAGCACTGAGTCTTGGGTTTGACAAGCATCATCCTGACTCCCCTCAAACAGTAAAAGAGGCAAAGGAAGACCCTGTATCAAACACTGTGGTGGAGAGTGGTACACAGAGAGAATGAGAGTGGGGCTGGAGAAGGGGAGAAAATGTAAAAATAAAACCAGAAGATGCATTCATGCACCAATGAGGACATGTGCCAAGATCTGAGATATAATTAACTCAATCCTCTGCACCTGAGGGTCAAACAAACCCAAACAAAGGGAACTCCAGGAAAGCCACACATTGTCTCTTCCCCCAAATCCCCAGGAAAACAATATACCATCACAATATTTCTGATGTACAATCACCAAGTGACACAGTCATCAGTCTTTAGGATCAAAACAAAACAAAAAAGATTTACACTTACAGTGAATAAAACGCGTAAGTTAGAGATGGTTATAGTGGCACGATGGAAGAAATACTTGTATAAGTCATCTTTCTACCTTACGTCTTACTATCGCAGCTACTCGTGCAAAGAATAAACAGCCAAATCAATGCTGACCCAGAAGACATCCTTTCATTCAGTGGTGTTTGGCCCCAGTTGCTTCTCAGGTCGCCTTTTTCCAAAAAAGGAAATTACATCATTGTATACGGATAGCAATCTACAATAAAAAGAAATACCGTACCCTCTCTTTCGAGCCAAAAGTTAGCTTTCTATTTGTTCTTAGGTAATAACACCCTTTAAAATTGTCCTTTCCGCTAGCCATTCTACATGGAGGTGAAAGCTTTAAACCTTAGAAATGATTATCAGTTCACACTAACGGGCTAAAAGAAACCACAGTATGCTTCCTATGAAGGATAAGGCTCAATATTCCAACGTCATTTTATTCTAACGACAGAAAAATACATGTTTTCCTTAGGAGTGACAGGTTATATAAGAAGAGTCAGAGGTCAAAGAGACAAAGTGTAAGATTCATAGAGATTACCTTGCACTGAGATAAACTGTATTAGCTACAAGATAATATTTATAAGGCTAATTCTTATAAACCATTTGAACTGAGCTTGGTACATTATGTTTCAAATACCTATTCACCTGAGGATTGCACATTGGTCCACGAGCACAGATGATGAACGTTTGCCTACAACAAATAGTAAGCTATCAAATGCCACACAGTTACGTTGAGAGCCCATTCTGTGAAACGTGATGCTCTCTTTTAATGTAGGAACCTTATGCTTTTTTATCAGACAAACTAATATCTAGTTCTTCACTAAGCCATCTTGATTATTCCAGGCACAATTGGTCATATCTGGAGACATGACTCTGAAATGGGCAAAGCCCTAAAACATTCTCTCACTAAATTCCTGGTTTTCTTTTCTTTCCTTACCTGATAATGAGCCTGGGCTTGCTGCGCTGAGTTCAAGGTGACATTGCAGAGTTTGCAGTACAGGGGCTTACATAGCTCCTCCAGGGCAGAGTCTTGCTCTCCTCCCTTAGGTAACTCCTCTTCCCCTGCAAGAGGCAAGGAAGCCTCCTGCCCAAAAGGCTTCTGTGGCGGAAGCTGCAAGGTTCCTGTAGACCTGGCGGCCACTGACATAGGAGGAGAGGATGAGGGCCGCTTAGGCAGAGGAAGCCCGGCGTGTTGCAAGAGGATCATTGGGTAGGAAAGCCTTGGGCATAATCCAATGGGCGATGAGAAGTCAGGTCTTCAAATCTGAATCAAGAGGGGAAAAAAAAAAATGCTCACTTAAAAATGTGACCTCAGCAATACGACATGTAAATGACCACACCACCTGACCCCTTCCTCTACTTCTCCAAGCCACCTTTGGGATTTCTTTTTGCCTCCTCTAGCAGACCTCCCCTGTCTGTTAATCCACACTGACACTATGCTCTTCCACTGAGAACAGCTTTATAGATTTCGCTTTATTTTGCTTGGCACAGCTCCAACTGCGGTCCCTCTGGCCCATGAACATTAATAGCATTGCATCCATGGCTAATTAAATCTAAAAGTCACATGGCTGAAATGGACATCAAAGGTCACCTAGTCCAGACCCCTTCCCTCAGGCACACTTACACTTAAATACTCTTGATGATAATTATGCATAGACAAAAACACTACAGGCTAAGAACCTTAGCAAATGTCTCCTTTCCATCCAAACTAGTCTTTCCATCCAGATGATGTCAAAAAGAGCAAAATAAAGACTGTCATGTCTTGGAACCCTGAAAACACTCTGAGAGCTAGCTAAAATATCAAGGAAGTTTAGGAATAACTCAGTTACAGTGTAACAAAAATAAACAAAAGAGTTCCTTCCCATCAACCAGTAATAGTTAAATAGGTAAGCCAATGATTCCTCCCAGCAGAGGCTGTAGACAGCGTGTGGGCCACATGCAACTTCAGATGTCCTCTGTTTGGAATATACAGTGTTTTGTTTTGCTTTCACTTTTTAAATTGAATTAGTCATCAACATTTAAAAATCAAGAGATTCCTGGCCTCTCCTGATAAAAGGAGGATCTGGCAACACTTGGCACCTGGTCCTATATGGACAATTAGCTAGTCAGTGCTGAGAGGCTGAGAGGCCAGTAGCCAGGCTTGCCTTCTTGGGGCCACCTTCTTCCCCACTTAGCCTGCTGTCTGTATCTGTGCTACTTGCCTGCTCCCTGTAGGCCCTTAAGCATAGGACCCCACTTTGTATGGCCTTACATTCATGAGCCGCCTAAAAAAATCAGAGTATTTTCTCTTCTTCTAGCCATAAATTACCTGCATAAAATAATGTATCAACTAAATGTCCTATGAGGTAATGGATCACACTACCATTAGCCCAATTTAATTCTAGTTCCTCATCGGTCTTTCAGCAATTTCCTTTCTCCTTTTTATTAAGTAACTGATAATCTCAATTCTGTTTCGCTCAGAAAAGATCCAATATGTTCCAATACCTCTTCAATTTTATACATGGTTTCTCCAGCCTCCCACCCAGCTGGCATCTTCTAACCCTGAGTATCTCAAAATGAACCACAGTACACACTCTGAGTTCCCATGATTCTAATTAACCCAAATTAAAATCCTTACTCCAAAACACACAACTCCTTCCACTCTCTCAACACTATTAAAACCTCTTTTCTTGGTCAATAAAATATGGCTATTTTAAACTGCTGAAATTTTCCAGCTGCAATAGAAATGTGTACATTTTCTGACGATAATAGATTTACTAAAATTAACCAAAATTTTAAAAAGTTAAACATCTCTTTTAGCACAATTATAAGTATACCTGTGGAAACTGCAATCAAGTAATAACTTTTATACTAAATTCAGGGTCTGGGGGCAGCAGAGGATATCAGGGCAATGGCAAAATAACGGAGTTAAGAGCAAAATACAAAAATTATTAGTCATGATATTCAACAATACTTCTCATTCATCATAATATTTAAAAGAACAATATTATTTTATTCTTAAGCAAAAGTATACTGTCCATATCTCTAAGAACATAAAGAAAAGCAATACAGATTTAGAACCTTTAAAAAGTCAGATTCTCTATAATCATATTATTCTTCTCGATTAAATCAAACAACACAGGCATGGATATTTGAAAAAGGAAAACTAAGGAGACAAAGCCACTTTTTCAAAAAGTTAGCTATCTAATTATAATAATCCGTAATATTAAAAGACTACACATGCCACCTGTACAGAGACATACTGCTACCAAACTGCCACAAACAAGCTGCCAGTTCAGAAAATGGAGGAGAGTGTTGAAACATCTGGATAAAGGAAATTGACAATACAAACAAAATCAAACACTACTGATTGCCTAGACATGTCTGGACTTGTTTTATGAAAGCTCACTCCCACTTGAGGAAATTCCAGCACGCATCCCCCCAGTGTTGCCTACAGGTTTCCATCAAAATAAAGTCCAGTCTCAAAGCACAAAGGTCCAAGAGGGCCCTGCCAGAGGTGATAAAATCCTGTGCATTACGGAAAAAATTCTTGCCAAGTACGAACTACCCATTATCACATTTTATCTTTATAATTTTTAAAGAATAGCCAGATATTCCAAAATTATTTCTTGTGATATTTAACAAGCAAAATGATAATGTCAACTCCCAAAAAGGATATGTGCATGACAACTACATCAAGTATTACCATGCTTGGAGGAAAAAAAAAAAAAAACCTAACATAAAAATTAAATCTAAAAGAAATAAAACCTAGTCTTTAGTGAAAGCATTAGTGATAGAATATAGAGAAACCCAAAGCGTATGTGACTCGGATCCGTTCAACTACTGCATTAGAGTAAAAGAAACTAACTTGATGGCTAATGTAAATAATATATTCCTCAGACCTTAAAAACCATTCAATCTGATGCTTTAAGTGGCATAAACGAAGGACTTATGGTGGTTAACGTCCTGGTTTGGAAGGGGTTGAGGGAACAATAAAGAAAGTCAAGCTTTCATGGTGTACCCTGTTTGAAGAAAAGGAATGATCATGGCATAGTTTTCATGATCAGACTGGGGCCTACTTTTCACATACTGTATTAAAGACAATCACTTTCTCAGTTGGAGAAACCTACAGAGGAAAGAATACAGTGTAAAGGAACAGGTTATTGGTACCACAGCAAACTAGGGAAGTCTACAGTAATTGGGAATTCAGGAAATGAGGGGAAATGGTGAGCATTACTCAGAGGTCATCAGAACGCAGCGAGAAGTAATGAAAGAGAGAAAAATAGAAAAATAATCAGCTGAGGCAAGGTCTATCATATAAGGAAGATTCAGAAGAATGCAGGGATCTGGGGGAGAAGAGGCCTTGGTGAATTGGCGAATGTTTTCCAGTCTCAGCTAAGACGGTTCCGAACCCAAGGGAACCATTTACACGTTTGAATCTAAGCTACATACACTTCAGTATCGCCCACGTATACCTTACATTCCTAATATGTGCCTGCATAAACACGAGCGCGCACACACTCACGCACCTCGATCCCATAAGGATGCCATCACGAAAGATGGAATCCCCGGTCTCCCACCGGGCGGGGGCAAGCGTGAGGGCCAAGGCAGCAGCACGCCTAGACCATCCAAAAGGTGCACGTGAAATGCTCAAAAACAAACACAAATATCAGCAGCGCAAGCCTGTCACGTGGAGGGCAGGTGGAAAGCCCGCACCCGAAAGAACCGCTAGCCGCCGTCGCTCCGGGGCTCGTCCTAAATGCCCCGCGGCTCGCGATCGCCGGCACTTACCGGAACCCTCGGGACGCGCGGGGAGTCTGGGCGCCGCGTCCACGCCGGGCGCCCGCCACCGTCTGCCCCGCGCACCCGGCTCGGCCCGGCTCAACTCCGCCTCTCTCGACGCAACTTTCCCGGCTGGCCCCCGCCAAGCCCCCTCCGCAGCTGAAGGCTGACTGTCAAAAGTCAGTCCAGCCGTACCCACTGGGAAACAGCTGCAGGAAGTGACTGCGGAACCGGGAGGCGGCGGAGGAGGAGACTGAAGGCGCCGGCCCGGCGTCTCCACTGCGCATGTGCCAGGCGGGGCAGCCCAGCCGCGGCGGCCGCGGCGGCTGCACGCGTGTGTCCAGCATCACTGACAGGCCGGGTGTGCGCGGGACAAGTGCGGGCACTGCGATAGCAGGGCCCCTGGGGCGGGAATGGGAAACAAGCACAGGGCGGAAGGAGGGTGCACCACCCAGCGGACAGGTCCTAAGTGCTGTTCATCACAAACACGCTGGAAAGTTGATCCAGAGCAAAAGCTTGGGCAGAGCTTTTGCCAACTTCCATCTCCTGTCGTTGAGATCCAAACCTTTTCACTCCAGCCGCGCCTTCAGTCCGATGGTTGCCTCCTAAGCTCCTGCCAAATTGTCCAGGATCCTTTAAAGTGCTGTGACAGAACCTTTAAACTGCACCTCTCCCCAGGATGGAAGAAGAGCGCGGCTGACGGTTCAGAGGTCTCCAATCAGACAAGAGCGCGTGTGTGCGCCAGGGCACACAGACACACACACACACCCTCTCTCCTATGCTACAGTGGGCAAGCGAAAGAGAAGACTTTCTCCTGACCCCTGGATCCCTATCTGCAGAGTAGGAAAGACCAGGAAGAGGTTATCTAATGCTAGAATGTCACATCATCACGTAGGCAACTTCAACACCTGTAGAGTTGACTTAGAGAGATGAGCTGAGGAATTTCCAGCTCCAAACTTCTATTAATTTGTAAACTATTCCATAAGAAGATTGGGGGGGGGGGGGGACCGAGGGTGGCAAAATATACATAAATTTATTATTTTCACCATTTAAGTGTACACTTCAGTGCCATTAGGTATATTCACACATTCATGTGCTTATTTTTTAATCATTAATTAAAATGTTAAGGAGATCTAAATATAGCAAGATGTGCCCTAATAGCAAGCAACTACTGCAGGCAATTAAGGCTGTTTCTTTGACTGAAACATAGCATCCAGTACCACTAACAACAAACCAGATTGACTGTTTTCCAGAAGTGACTTCATAAATACAGTGACTGTTTAGCAATCATTCACACACAGCTAGTATACCCAAGCCATTTGGGGAGAGTAATCTATCATGGTTAAATAGATAACAGAATTTTTCTGAATTGATTCTCCAACTGTTTATGTATACATACTTTATGTGTCGAAATTTTACATGGACACATTGTTTTTAAAATAATAAATGCTGCTGAAATCCACTTTCCAGTCCTTTTTCTGCATGCTCTTTAGCCATGTCACAGTCTACACTCTTTAGCTAGGACTGCAACTGGACCTCTGCTAACCTTTCTGACCTGACCCTCCCACCAGTGTCCTAAATAATGAACAAAATAAAGTCACTCACATTTACTTGTTTACTCATGGATGGGCCCCATCCATGGCACTCACCCTCCTCTGTAATTTAGCTCTATCTGCATCTTGAGTGCAAAGTGCTTTTTCTCACCTATCCCTGCATTTCTAAATCCCACCTATCCTTAAAGGCCTCTTCTTCAATGAGCTCCATAGCACTTTCTCTGCACACCTCGCTGACACACTTAGTATTTATTGCCTCGTGTTACAGTTGCTTAAAGAAATGACTAATCTGCCCTATAAATCCCTTAAGCATAGAAAGGATAGCTATCTTGGAGTTTTCAAGTGGTATATTTCATTCTTTTGTGCAGTTTTGTATGTCAGGACAAAAATATGAAATATTAACTGAGGCGTGTCATCCCCCAGCTCTGTACACATACACCTACATTTCCATGTCCTCTACCTCTGGTCTCAGACTCTTCCCAAACAGCCAGAGCACTTCCTTCCCTGCCTCAGGAAGAAAGAAGAAGCAACTCTCAGATGTTTGTTTAATAGATTTCAAGCTCATGGTGTGACAATAGTCTCATAAGTCAAGGTTTGGTTTTGCAGTAGCTGTACTTCATGACTTTCAGCTTCTAAAGAGCTGAAAGAAAGACAGACATTAGACCATAATGTATTAGTTTTGCTGTAAAAGCAAATAACGCCCAAATCCCAATGGCGAATTGCCACAAAATTTTCTTGTTTGTATTAATAACATGCTGTGGATCAGCTCCCTGGGTCTTCTTGTTCCAGGTCCCAGGCTGAAGAAGCAGCCCTTATTTGGGACTTGGCAATTCTCACGGCATGTGGGAAGAGCCAGAGAGCTGGTGGAAACACATGAAACCTCTTAAAACTGCTTCTCCAATGTATCATGACATGTCCACTCAAATCCTATTGGCCAAAACCTTTCATAGATCCAAACCCCAAGTCACTGGAGAAGTCGACAGCTTCCAGAGGCAAATCACATGTCAATAGGCATGGAGTACAATCTTACAGGGCAGTGATGGGTGGTGATTTAATTATAAACAGTAATGCAGTCTGCCACAAAGAGGAACCAATTTTCTCATCCTAGAGGTATTAGTGTGTATCTCCCAAGAAGGGACTTGTGCCTCGTCTTCACAGTCAAGATTAGCCTAAAAGAAACTATGGAGTTAAAAATAACAGAACCCCGAGATATGTTCCTAAGATCTGAAGACAGAAAAGATCTGAGTTCTATTACTAGCACAGCGATCAGGAAAACAACCAAGGTCCTGGGGGTTTTCTTTAATAAGCCAACAGACAGCAGCATGTTGGCATGAAACATTTGTGTATGAAGAGCCAGAGGAAAGCCCTCAAACCTGTTCTTTAGTGTCTATGGCAATAAAGACCCTTCAAAGAGGCTGGGAGGACTACAAAGGGTTGAATGGCCTAGAGGTCAAAATAAAGGACACAGCTGAGTGCATAGATCAGTGATCCAAAAGCAATGGAAACGTGGACATCAGCTTCTGAGGTCAAAGGCAAGGGTGTTCACATCTGAAATCAGATATCTCTTCTTACCTCCTACCTATGCACTCCACCCCAAAGAGTTTAGTTGCTACCCTGAGAAGAACAAGGGGAATCAGATCATTCTAAAGTGATTACATTTTAGCCAGAAATTATGTGGGGACAGAAGAGATTTGTGGGTAACAAATGCAGGTGGAATTGACCAAGTGAAGTTTTCTGGCCTTAGGAAGAGCGAGATCTCAACGTTGAGACAATTTTCTTTTAAATTTTTTTGCACTCTTGAGTTTTATTACTTGATTTAACATAACTAGTATATTTGTATCACCATGCTCAATTGGATATATGGATGAATGAATAAATTAATGAATGAGATACTTCTGTTTCCTTCCTCTGTAATGGGGATTATAGTGCTTGACAATTATACTTCATAGGAATGTTGTCTCTTTGGTATAACTATTATGTGGGAAACTCTCAATTTATCAAGAGGAAACTTCCATATTAAAATAAGGATGATGATTTTTCATTCTGTTAGATCCCATATGATAAAATCTACACTTTTCATTAGTTTATTTACCAAGAAGACGGTTCCAACACACTTTTGGTGTCATGGTGTGAGCCTATGGGGAATCTAAGCCAGAAGTCTTCATGTTATACCCAAAATCAAAAAAAGGAGAAACACTCGTTCCTCTCCATGGACTGATGCAATTTGTCAGTTCAGACCCCCTTTGGAATATAAATTTCCATCATCTTTTGAGACCATATCCTTTACTCTCATGCCCAGGCCATGAAACATTATGTCTTCCAGACCTACTTCCTTCTTTAAATTATCAGAGAAAGCCTCCAAAATTATTTGTCTCTGACACTAACCTCTGCTTTTCAACATAATCCGTCCTTTATAATCAAAGCAGTACAACAAAACTCAAATCAAGCAACATAATCTCTCAGGAATTTTAATAACATTTTAACATTTTTTACTTAAAAATAAAGTGTGAAGAAATAGTGGGAAAATGGCAACATCACTGGCATGAGTTTTTAACCTCCCTAAATTCCCCCGATTAAAAAAGTAGACAAAGTAAGTAGCAAGCCCAAAATCTTTGGACAACTACTACCACAAAGTATCCCCACCACCTCAAAATATAAGTAACAACAGAGACAAACCACCAATAGCTACAGAGCTGTGTGGTATTAGCAAGCGAAAGCAGAGAAAAACAGCAGGGACATGAGACAGACTGAGAATACCAATCAAGCTGACAGGGATGCACCGGAAAGCTCAGTGGGCCAATTTGAGGACAGCAGCTGAAATGGAGAAGAGCCATGCATAGTCCAGAAGCAGGTGCATGCAATGGGTACGTGATGAGTTCAGAAGGGACTGGAGCACATCAGGGCCCATAAACCCTCAGAGCTAACTAACCCTAACTCCATTTCCCCAACTGAGGAGAAAGTGCTGGGAATAGAATCCAAACGCTGCAGGTGACAGAAATAGGAGAGAGGAGATCCAGACTTGAAGAGGGAAAAGAGCCAGGAGATCTCAGAAAGTAAGCCAGCAGCCTGGTGATACTACATGAGGAGAAGGGAAGAGTGAGCTCTGAAGTCGGACACTGAAAATGTATCTTAAATCACCATCCTCCAGCTCCTGATCGAACCTGTAGATTCAACTGCCAGCTAGCAAGACATAACAGGGCAGAGAAACATGTTAAACTGCACTATGGGGATGCATTCAATAAAATCTAGACATAGAACAAATTACCTGATTTCTTCAAGCTTAAATTACACAGCAAAACAGGGACAGGGAAAGAGACTTGGGGGGTGTGGGGAGGGGGGTCAGTTAAAAGTCTTTAACCTGCAGATTAAAATCTCCCTCTGGGAGAAAGACATCTCTATAGAACTAGGAGCATCAAAGGTCAAGAGAAGACTGATACTCCAGCTCAAGCGGTCAGGAAGAGAGAGGGTAAATTCTTCTTCCTCCATCTTTTTCTTCTATTCAGTTCTTAATACAGTGTGTAATGCCCACCCACATTGGGGAAGGCAATTCACTTTACTCAGTCTACTGATTCCAATGCCAATCTCTTCCAGAAACACCCTCAGAAACACCCTGAAATAATGTCTACCAGATACGTAGAGATCTCATGATCCAGTCAAGTTGACACATAAAATAAACAATCACAGGGGCGCCTGGGTGGTTCAATCAGTTGAGCGTCTGACTTCGGCTCAGGTCATGATCTTGTGGTTTGTGGACCTGAGCCCCCGTGTCAGGCTCTGTGCTGACAGCTCAGAGACTGGAGCCTGCTTCAGATTCTGTGTCTCCCTCTCTCTCTGTCCCTTCCCTGCTCATATCTGTGTCTGTCTCCATCTCTCAAAAAATGAATAAGTGTTAAAAAAAATTCTTTCAAATAAATAAATAATCACATTATGTAAGATAATGAATGCTATTTTAAGCTGCTAAAATTGGTTAATTTGTTAAGCAAAGATAACTAATATAAGCATCCCCATTTAAAAAAAATTTAAACTATATATATATTACTTCAATAAAAATAAAAATATATATCTCACTACTCTTTTTTGTTCTTGTTTTCTTGCCTATTCTTTGCTGTTTGTACTTCCTGGTTAATGTTATAATCACATTGTCAAATTGCCCAAGAAAAACCTCATTGGGATTTTAATACAAATTGCATTAATTAATTAATTAACTATTAATTTGGAGAGAAGTTAAAATTTTATAGCATTATCTTCCTAACCATTCTGTAATGATCCAAGACTTGTATGTCCTTCACTAAGATTTTGTGATTTTTTTCATCATAGGTACAATATTCGACATATTATTATAATTATTCAAATAAGTAAAATATACATTTTGTTTTACTGAATGAAATCTACTTTCTTTTAAGTAATTATTGCTGACATATAGAAAAATTACCAAAGCCTTGTATTATGCTCAAGGATTTAAGTAACTTTATTATATTCTTATACTATCACTAGAATCATATACTCTGCCTTGTGAGCAAATCTATCAACATACAAGAGACAAAAATGAGTACTTTTAATATAATGGCAATCATATTTCTTTTCTCTATCCTGTGAGATTTCAGATTATCCAGTTTTGGTCTTAAGATCTACAGGCAGCAGAAATAATTGGCTACTTTCCTAAAAACTCCATATTTCTTCCCTGGCCTAATACCTTGCTCCCTTCACAATCTACATAACTTCTCTGCCAATTCTAAAAAATACTAGAGTTAATTTTTATTTTAAAAATATGTGTTTCTTATTCAGACCAGTTAGTTAATTTCCCTCTGTTTCTCTGTCATTGATACTACTAATGTGAACTCAATTTTGTGTATCCATTATGAAAAAGAAAGCCAAACCATACTTTTTCTTGACCCTTCACCCTTGCAGTCACTACTCTGTTTGGGAGAAACCATTACGCATCCACATATTCTTTTCTGTGCCATTTTGTGTATGTGCTTATCAGTGACATCCAATAATGGCAAGAATCATACAACTATTTAATGTTGGAAAGGAAGGACACTAATGTGAAAAAAGAGTCTACCATATCAGACACTGTGCTGGTGGCTTTATGATCATTACAATAACTCCATTGAGGTAGGTATTAATTTATCCATTTTGTAGATGAGAGAAATGATTCTGAAATTTTGGATTATAGTTTAAAGTTGTTTAGCTTAGGTCTCTTAGCCCCCAAAGTCTTGGTTTCCATTCAGAGCTTCTCAAACTCATATGTACATAAGTCACCTGAAGATCTTGCTAAAATGCAGATAATGTCTCAGTATGTCTGAGGTAAGGACTGAGATTCGGCATTTCTAACAAGCTCACGGGTGATGCCAACACAGTCTCTCACTGTAGTCTAGTAGTCTCAATACCACACTTTGATTAGCAAAACTGAAAGCACAGAATTTAAGATGATCTGACTCATTGGAAGGAGCATAGGCTTTGGAATTTGATCATATGAATTCAAATTCTAATGCAGTTACTCACTAGCCTTCTAACCTAACATAGATTCTTTCTGAACCTCAGTTCCCTCGTATGAAATGTGGAGAAAATCAGACCAGCTTCGCAGGATAGTTAGGATAAAAAAATAATAATAACCTATGTCTAATATCTGACACATAGCAGAGGCCTCTCCTTAATTTGCCTCTTCTTGGGAACTTAGAATATTGCTATAAAAGTTATAGCTGTTTAATACATGTACTTCTTGGTGGCAATGACAGAAAACAACTAAAACTGAGAAGGAATGGAAGGATCTCAGAGTTCGTAGTAGTACAACTATGGGAAAGGCAGCTGGGCTCCTAGAAACAAGGACTCAGATGCTGCCAGGAATCTCTCTCTAGGATCTGTTTCTCCCCTAAGGCTAATGGGATTCAGGCTGTTTCATTGCAGTTTTGTTTCTCACAGGTAGAAGGCCTGGATGCCAATAGCTCCCAAACATTACAGCTTAAGACTTCCACCATGAGAGAAGACTGAATCTCAAGCCTTTTTGTTTTTGTTCCAAATTTTAAAACCCTTGAAAACAGCATTAAGGAGGGCACTAGTTGGGATGACTAAATTCTACTCCTGAATCCTTATTACGCTATATGTTAACGAACTTGGATTTAAATAAAACTTGTAAATAAATAAACAAACAAACAAACTCTTGAAACAGAGTTTACTTGGACTGGAGTGGGTCAAATGTCCACCCTGAATCCAACATCTCTGGCCAGAAAGAGGGGATATTGCTGGAAGTACTAGCTACTTCAACTGTCAATTGGTGATGACTACAGTGAAAGACATTAGCGCCAAAGGAAAGAACTGGAAGAAACCTAGGTAATTGTCTCAGTTGTGACACCCTTTTTCTAAGTGACTGTGGGTAAATCACTTAATAGCTTTGAGTATCATCTTCCTTATATGCGTAATAAATGCTTTGGATTAGATGTCTGAACGCATATCCAAATATAAAATTTTATAAGCCTATACATATATGTGATAAAAATGTAGAATTCCTTTCAGTTTAACTGTTAGCTTTTTTTTTTTAAGAGAAAGAGCAAGAGCAGAGGAGAGGGGCAGAAAGACAGAGGGAGAGAGAGACAGAGAGAGAGAGAGAGAGACAGAGAGAGAGAGAGACAGAGAGAGAATCCTAAGCAGGCTCCACACTCAGAGTGGAGCCCAAAGCTGAGCTCAATCCCATGACCCCAGGATCATGACCTGAAGCCAAAATCAAGAGTCAGAGGTTCAACCAACTGAGCCACCCAGGTGCCCCTAACCGTTAGTTTTTTTTTTTTTTAATCTATCAAATAGCACCATCTTCCATTAGTATGTTTCAAGCTATTAAAGAATGGTAGGCACACCTGATGAGGTCCCAATGAACCATTTGCTAGTGTTCTTTAACATCAGTCAGTGTGCCTCACAAGTTGCATTTGAAAAGAAAGGGCACTCAAAGTTGATGGAACTATTTATGGTTTGCTATAACCTGTCCCTGGTCTTCACTATCAAATTAGTTCTTATTTTCAAGGAGGACAACATCACCTTCCCTATGCTTAATAAGCAGGGATCTGGAAAACCATCACCACAGGTAATGAAAACATATCCATAGTATGAATAGAAAAGACCTGTTATAGATGAACATGGAAGGGAAGGAAAAATAAGATAAAAAGAGAGAGGGAGGCAAACCCATAAGAGACTCTTAAATACAGAGAACAAACTTGCGTTGCTGGAGGAGTGTTGTATGGGGGGTTGGGCTAAAAGGGTGATGGGCAAGGAGGGCACTTGTGATGGGCACTGGGTGCTATATGCAAGTGATGAATCACTAAATTCTACTTCTGAAATCATTACTCCCCTAAATGTTAACTGACTTGGATTTAAATAAAATTCAAAAATAAAAAAAAAAAAAGACCCTGTTGACTAGCCTCTGAGAAGGTTGCTATTACTTTAGAGGATTATATCACCTCATTCATGTATTTATTTAGCAAATATCAATCAAAGTCAGCTATGTTTCAGACACTGTTCTAGGTGCTGGGGACACAGCAGAGAAGAAGGCAAACAAGATCCCTCAGTTCTTGGTGTTTATATGCTAATTAAGAAGATAAATAATAAATGCCTAATAAACTCATGGATAAAATAATACCAAAGAGCCATAGTGCTATGAAGAAAACGTAGCTTTAAAAAAAGCAACTAGAGAACACATAACAGAAGAAACCTGAGAGAGGAGTCAATGGAGAAGATGTTTCAAAGCAGGTGACAGTTGAACAGAGGCCTAGATAAGCAATAGTCTGCCACTGGAAGATTTAAAGGAAAAGCATATGTCCGAAGGCAAGAACACTGAGGCAGGAATAAGCACGATGTAGTGGAGAAATAGAAAAAGTTCAATACGAATTAAAAGGAGAATAATAGAGGGGCACCTGACTGGCTCAGTCAGTTAAGCGTTTGACTCTTGGTTTCAACTCAGGTCATGATCTCTTGGTTTCCTGAGTTCGAACCCCATGTCACTTCTGCACTGGCAATGTGGAGCCTGCTTGGGATTCTCCCTCTCCCTCTCTATCTGTCCTTCCCTCATGTGCTGTCTCTGTCTCTCTCAAAATAAAAAAACTTTAAAAATAATTAAATAAAAAAATAAAAGGAGAGTGACAGAAAATGATGCTGGAAAAAGAAGCAAGGCCAGATATTGGAAGCCACAGAAAGAATTTGAGTTTTATTCTAAGTACAATGCGAAGGTTCAGTTTGAACAGAGAGTAACATGACCTGATTCTTATTTTATAATCACTTTATTAACTGTGTGAAAAATGACCTGGGAATGCCTGGCTACCTCAGTTGGTAGAGCAAGTGACTCTTGATCTCAGGGTCGTGAGTTCAAGCCCCACGTTGGGTGTAGAGATTACTTGAAAAATAAAAAATTTAAGGGGCACCTGGGTGGCTCAGTCAGTTGAGGATCTGACTTTGGCTCAGGTCATGATCTCATGGTTTGTGGGTTTGAGCTCCGTGTTGGGCTTTGCGCTGATAGTGCAGAACCTGCTTCGGATTCTCTGTCTCCCTCTCTCTCTGCTCATCCCCCCCCCCTTTCAAAAATAGATATAACATTAAAAACATAAATTTTTTTTAATATTTATTTATTTTTGAGAGACAGAGTGTGAGCAGGGGAGGGGCAGAGAGAGAGGGAGACGCAGAATCCGAAGCAGGCTCCAGGCTCTGAGCTGTCAGCACAGAGCCAGACAAGAGGCTCAAACTCATGAGCGGTAAGATCATGACCTGAGCCAAAGTCGGATGCTTACCCTACTGAGCCACCCAGGCGCCCCTTAAATTTTTTTTTTAATTCCAGAAATATGATATTAGTTTAACATTACAAAACCAATTATGTAATTAAGCCAGTTAGCATATTAAAAGACAAAATCCATGATAATTTCAATAGGTGCAAGAAAAGCATTTGATTAAAAATGCAAGTGCTATTTATGATTTTAAAAGTTAGCGCTTCCACTTTCCAGTCCGGGACGTAAGAAGCTTAGAAGTCACCATTTCATACTAACAAGTCAAAAACTGAATAAACTAAAAAATCAACAACTCTCCTCAGAGAGTTAAAGATAAATGAGGTCAAGGGTAAATCACTGTCCCTAAGGTGGAGAGACCAACAAGGGAATATAGAGAATCACAATTTAGTGGACCAAAAACCCGTAATCAGAAACCTCCTTGGGAACGAGTGGCTGGAGCAGGCAAAGTGACACTGTAATTGACAAATTACTGGAAGTTCAGTATAGACCATTCTGAGAGTTAAAATCTCCAGGAAGACCTCATCACAGGGTGGGGCAGAGGGGCACACTTTTGTAAGTTTTAGCTCCTAGAGTTCCACCAGTTTCTCAAAGTGAATGTCAGAGAAAAGTCCCCATGCACTTCCGGCAGTGGGAAGGAAAAAAGAAATCTTTTGAAATGTGCAAGAGAATCATGTTCTTCTTGACAAGATCTGCCCTCAGGAGAAACTATTTAAGTAGAGACTAACCTGCTAGGGTCTTAAGAAAGCCTAACTGGCCTGGGAGAAGAGAATTACCCAACTGCAGCCCACTCTAGCCAATTTGTCCCACCTAAGGAGTGGAAGGAAGTGGGGGTGACTAAGAAGTATGTGTGAAGTTCACAGTCCAGAGGCACAGGCTCACTTAAAGACTAAGACCTACTCATAGGACTGTAGAAACTCCCCCTCCCCACCCACACCTACCACCACATTACTAAAGGCCTATTTATAGAAGTTCCTTCTGCGCAGTATATCATGTCCAGATATCAAAGGAAAAAATTACAAGGCATACTAAAAAGCAAAAAACACAATTTGAAGAGAAAGAGTAGGCATCAGAACCAGACTCAGATATGGCAGGATGTTGGAATTGTCAGACTGGGAATTTAAAACAACTATGATGAGTATGCTAAGGGCTCTAATGGATGAAGTAGATAGCATGCAAGAATGCAACAACACACAGGCAATATAAGCAGAGAGATGGAAATTCTAAGAAAGAACCAAAAAGAAATGCTAAAGATCAAAAACACCATAACAGAAAAGAAGAATTCCTTTTTGTGTTTATTAGTAAACTGGACATACCAAAGAAAAGAATGTCTAAGCTTGAGGATATCTCAACTGAAACCTCCAAAACTAAAATGCAAAGAGAAAAGAGACTGGTGGGGGGAGGGGGGTGGGGACCAGAACAGAATGTCCAAGAACTGTGGAACAACTACAGAAGATACAGATCTAATAAGTGTCATCCAATCCAATGAGAAACTTGAAGGCAGAGATTGCCCAACAGAAGTAGGCAGGGAAAAAAAGCCAGACCTCAGTACCCCCATGTACCTAGTCATAGGCTAAAGAGTGCAGCTTTGTCTCAAATGCTGCAAGAGATTCTGAAGGTGGTACAGTGGAGGCTATTGGCTAACTGCACACCTCACAGGTGAATGGCAGCTTCTTTCTTAAAGGGAGATCAAAGTGGCACACCTCCAAGGCTGCCACAGTCCATCCCTTGCACCAAATAGATCCATTGTTTCACACTCATTTAGGCAGCAGCCTCTCCTCTCCTGCTAAGGGAGAAAATTAGTAGAAGGAGGTTAGTGGGAAAAACTATAGCCCCATTCTTATAAATGATCATTAGACTGTGATGGGCACTCACCCTCTAACCTCGTCCATTCCCTCTCATCCTCAGCTGTCATCCCTGCAGGTCTCCATGGCTTACCATTGTGTGATCTACCACCTTCATTACTGAGGGGTCTGAGCCCCAGGCAACCATTCGCTTTCAGGCTGTGGTTGTTGTACTTCTCTAGTCACAGATCCAACTTGGCAAGAGAGAACCAAGAAGCACCCAAATGGATCACTTGAGTTCCACATTGTTCTTCCCACATTGTTCCCCATGATATAACAGTATCCTACTGATCAGAGATAATTACCCCTGCGAAGATGAAGACTTCTCTTCCACCTGCAGATTCCTAGGTAGAAAATATCTAAATTGCATAGGCAATATCCATATCTTGCAGTTCAGTGAGATTATAGCTGTGTCTTCTGGAGAGTGCGCCCCTTTAGGGATCAGGACCTCTATCCCACAGTTGCAGGGATAGGAAGTGCTATTTCCTCCAATGGATCATTATGAATATTGATAAGTGAGGCTTAGTCCTATCTCAATCCCTTGGTCCTCAGTTCCTGGGCCCATGTATACTTCTTACTGGGAACACAGTGTCCAATGGAGGGCCTCTAAATCATATGTACATTCAGCATCAGGCAAGACAATGCTTCAATCTTACAGAATATTGCATTTGAACATTAAGTGTCTATTCTCATGAGGACCTTCTAGAATGAAAGAAGCCCCATATAGTCAACTTGCCACCAATTGGTTGATTGGCCCATCAAGGAATAGAATGATATCAGGAGCTCAGCATGGATTGTTCTCTGTTGCTTGGCAGTTTGGATATTCAAAGGCAATAATATCTAGCAGCTTTGGTAAGCAGAGCTATCAGGCCCATAAGAGAGATTCCATCTTTCTGCCACCATGACAATTTCATTTGTGTCATCATTCAGTTTCAAATGGCTGATGAGAAAAGGTGGCCAGCACACCCAACTATATTCAGGGCTTCTTCTAAAGTGAATGCTTTCTTGTGGGTGTGGTTCAGAAATTTTCACACTTCATAACTATTCTCATTACACCCATCCACATCTCTCTACTCCTAACTTTCTTTTCTCTGATCTTCCAGTGTTTTTTTTCTTTCCAGACCAGTGTGCCAGCCCATTCACCATTGCTCATGAGCCTGTGCATATTCTTTCCCTGGATAGAACAGTATTTTCAAGGGGTGCCTGGGTGGCTCAGTTGGTTAAGCCTCTGACTCTTGATTTTGGCTCAGGTCATGATCTCACAGCCATGAGATCAAGCCCTGTGTCCAGCTCCACACTGGGTGCGGAGCTTGCTTAAGATTCTCTCTTCCTCTCCCTTTGCCCGCCCCTGCTCATGCTGCCTCTCATAAACAAACAAACAAATAAATAAATAAATAAATAAATCAGTCAGTCAGTCAGTCAGTCCTGTCAGGCATTGTCTCCTTCTTCACACTGAGGGATGTAAGATGAAGCCGTTTGTCTTTACTTTGGTGGAAGTTTCTTGGGATGCCCCTGACAACTAGTTCCCTAAAATTTGTATTAATGTGAATCATGATAGGGATCTCAAAGTGTATATGTGTTATGAATACCTTCAGCATGCTAGCAACTTCTTCTTTATCCTGGTCAATCAGCATAATGTCATTGATGCAACAGCTGAATGTGAAGTTATGTGGGATGCTAGATGATTTGGATTTCTATTGACTACCTTATGACAGGGAATAGAAGAATTAGTACAGCCCTGAGCCCTGAAGTTGTTTTGTTATACATTTCATATGAGCATATATGATCCTCTTTCCTCACTGAGATGAAAAAGAATTTATTCGCCAAATAAACGGACACACATGATGTACATGCGGTCATATTCATCTGTTCTAGCAAAAATACTACAGCCAGCATGACTTATGCAGTCAGACTACTGCTTGAGGTAGTCTGTAGTTATTTTCCAGGATAAATCTGTTTTCTGCAGAGGCCAAACTGGTGGATTAAATGGAGACCTACAGGATCACCATATGTGCATCCTTTAGATATTTAAGTGAGGTACTAATCTCTTCTGTCTTTCCTTGGATGCAACAGTTTTCAATTTACTATTCTGGCTGGACATAAGGGTGGGAAATTTAAAAGGTTTCCACTTGCTTTTCCCAGTATGAGAGTTCTTACCTCGCAAACCAAGGACACAGTATGTTACTATGACATACTTGACATAACCAAGAATATCGTTCCCAATTCAAAAAAAATAAAAATGAACACCAGGTAGGTCTGCAGTTTAATGGACCCATAGGAAGCCAGGCTTTGGCCAGGATTCCATTTATTACCCAGCCCTCCTGTGTCCTTACTATAATAGGAGGTGTTATGGATTGAATGGGGCCCCACAAAATTCATATGTTGAAGCCACAACTGCTAGTATGACTATAGTTGGAGATGGGTCCTGGAGGAAAAAATTAAGATTAAATGAGGTCATAAGGGTCTTACTACCTATGGTGTGCAGTGGTCTTCAAAATGTTTGGATAGTCCCTTTTCCTCAATGAACAGCCACCTCAGTAAATGGCCATAGATCCCTTTAGGCAAGGACTCAGACTATGATCACAGGATATACTTCCTGTGGTACTTCAGGGTCCTTCCTGTTAGGATCTGACCACTTTTCAGTCAGTGGGTCTGGACCTGAAAATTGACTCATGTCTGGACAAGAGAGTCTCTTTTTTTTCACTGAGATAAAATCCAGGTAGCATAAAATTCATTGTTTAAACCATTTGAGTGTACAATTAAGTGATTTTTAGCATATTCACAATGTTGTACAACTATCACCACTATCTAATTCCAAAATATTTTCAAACCTCTAAAAAGAAACCCTGTACTCATTGAGTAATAGGGACTATTCACCACCGCCCACTCCACCAGCCTGGACAACTCCTAATCTTTCTACCTCTATGAATTTGCCTATGGTAGACATTTCATATAAATAGAGTCATATGTCACCTTTGATCATTACTTTTTAGTGGAAGATAACTCAGCCTCCTGTTCATCCATTGCCACTCTCTTTTGATCACATGTATTAAACAACACCCTCATTGTCAACTCATCTATTTTGTCCCTAGGGATACCATGCTGTATTAACCATCTCTACAATTCTTTGTAGCTCAAGCCTGTTACTATGAATTGAATGTTTGTGTCCCCTCCCACCAAAGCCATATGTTGAAAGCCTTAAAACCCAAAGTGATGGTATCTGGTGTAGACTTTGGGAGATAATTGGGTTTAGATGAATCCCCATGATGGGATTAATGTCCTTTTAAGAAGAAAGGGGGACCAGAGCTTCTTCCTCTCTCTTCCATGTGAGGATACAGCAAAAAGGCTGTCTGCAAACCAGAAAGAAGGCCCTCACCAGAAACCACAACCCATTCTGGCACCCTGATTGCTGATTTCTAGCCTCCAGAACTGTGAAAAATAAATTTCTGTTGTTTAAGCCAACCACTGTATGGTGTTTGTTATAGCAACCCAAACTGAGCAAGACAGCTGCCATTCCAGCCTCTCTGGACACTATAATAATTTGAATTCCCTGGTTTGCAGCAGATAATCATTACCCCCAGGGCTCTACAGCTTTGAGGCCCTATTGTTCCCATTGCCACCATGAGCCAAGCTATGTGGCAACCACTCTTATCATTAGTCACAGCCTGCAAAGGAGAGTCACCACTGACCTTATTAGTGATGCTCCTCTCACCTTTACATTTATGGTGGCCTTGTTAAATAGTGTGACCCTCTGAGTCTTGGACTGTAATTCCCAGTTGGTTTTTCTAGCAGCATACAATATAAACATTTTGGCATGCCTAATCTCTAAGCCTTTTAATCCCTTCCTCCACAATTAGCCATAGAATTCAGGCATTTCAATTTCATTCAGCATGGGCCCTTGCCTTCTTCAAGCTTCTTGGAGTCACCCTAGCAATATCTTCCTTATCTAGTTTTAAATTTTAGCCTTTTTTTTTTTTTTTTTTTTTTTTTTTTGAGTAGGCTTCGAGCCCAACAGGAAGCCCAGTGCAGAGCTTGAAGTCATGACCCTGAGATCAAGACAGGAGCTGAGATCAAGAATCAGATGCTTAACTGACTGAGCCACCCAGGTGACCCATAAATTTTAGCCATTTTGATCAAGAAATTTTCCTGGGTCCTGACAGTACATGTTGACTAACTCTTGCAGTTCCTTTGTGGTATGATCTCTTTCTTCCCACATCATGTCTAGTATGTCATTGGACTGGCTATACTGTGATTTAATCTTGGTTACTGGCCTGAAAGCCAGGAGAGTAAACAAGGACAGATCTTGAGGGAAACTTTTGCCTTGCAGAGGAGAGGCTATGGGGAATAGGAGATTGGAGTGCTAACTTTTTTTTTAAGATTTTATTTTTAAGTAATCTCTACACCCAATGTGGGGCTCAACTCACAACCCTGAGATCAAGAGTCCTGTGCTCTACCAGTTGAGCCAGCCAGGTGCCCTGTGTACTAGCTTTTAATAGGGAGGGCCAAATGTGCTAGTTCTGAGGGTTGAGAGGAGCCTGGAGATTCAAAGTCGTTGAGGTTATCCACACAAATTGTCAGGGACCCAAGCTTCCCAACAACAGCCCCAACCTTAGCACAGCAGTCCTGCCTTAGCTGAGTGGTCAATTCATCTTTGTAGCTTGGTGATTCAAACTTTTAAGTCCCAAGTATGGTTTTTATAATCTCTGCTCTGTTAATTTAGGAAACAATGGACTTTAGGCGTTACCAAGGAGGTCCTATGACCTTCACACTTAGTTTTCAATTCTTTGTTAAATGCCCTCAACATTCCATTATCCCTCTGTTGTTGGGGCATCAATGCAACTTAATAACAGTCAACCAGTTTCATATCTTTGTATGCATTGTCCACACACTACCTGGCAACTTTCCAAAAACCTGAATAAGTGCACCATGGAAGATGTTCTCCTCCACCAGAACATTTTCCTAAATCACCACTGGTGGAATTTTTAGCAATTTGGCTGCCATCTTGTACATAAACCATCTTTGCCTTGTATACCACCTGGAATGGGGCTGCTATTGCCAGCCAATTGATGAATGATCCAATCCGCAGGCTTCACAGCTGGTGCCTTACTACATTACTTCAGGTGCCTGAGTAGACAGACACCAAGGCAATATTAGGAGGGCAAGAGGTTTATTAGAGGTTTATGTCTGCAAAATTTAAAAGGAATGAAGCAGGACTAGGCAGGAAAACCTTCAAAAAACACTGCAGATCTTGGGGAACCTGGGTGGCTCAGTTGGTTAAGCGTCCAACTTCAGCTCAGTCATGACTCACAGATTGAGTTCAAGCCCCACGTTGGGCTCTGTACTGACAGCTCGGAGCCTGGAGCCTGCTTCAGATTCTGTCTCCATCTCTCTCTACCCCTCTTCCACTCATGCTATCTCTCTTTCTCTCAAAAATAAAAATTAAAGAACAATGCAGATCTGACAGTCTTAATCACCTGATCGCAGACTATGAGGAAAAAAATTAGTAGAACTTCTAGATGCTAGTAGAACTCTTGCATCCTACTTCAAAACATGTATGTTTGTGTATAGAAACAATGTTTTAAATTAGTTGCTGGGGGTGGGGGAAGAAGTGAGTAAAGGCGTGTCTTGTGGTAAATGGACAAAATGCTATAGCAGTGAATGCATTGATTTTATAAAATTGGATTGAAGCAAACTCCTACCAAACACATTTTTAATTTCTTGTCAATTTTCTCTTCTCTCCTGAGGTGACAATATTTTGGAGACCCCAGAATCCCATAAATATGTGAATAAAGACTGAAAATATGTTTGTTTGTTTCTACTACATCACAAGATATGAAGGGAAATCATTAAGGGGAGACACTCAAAATGTAGTCACAAATATAATAAGGTGCAAGCAGAAATTCAGGCTAATGTCAGGCATTCTACGGGAACACATCACTAGTGACATAGGAAAGACTGATAGGCTCCTTAATCCAGGGTCAGTACCCTTTACAATCTTGGGATTACTTGTCAAAAGACGTTTTTAATGAAGAAAGTGGGATTTATCCTTAAATCTATAATTTTTATCATGTGTAAATTAAAAAGTCTCCAATGGTTCGTGATCCTCAAGATCAACTTCCTTCACATACACTCAAAAATCGTTTTTCATTGAAGCAATGCTATTGTTTTTTATTTTGGAAAGTTCACAGCCTGTTATTTTTACCATTCTGTTAAACATGCTAAGTAAAGAGGCAAATTTTTTTCAGATGAAATGTTCTTAGCAAATGATGCAGGATTAGTTAATAAATTCAGGAGATAAGCACTCCTGCAGCTTTATATATGATGCCCATTTATTCATTTTTTTCAGTTTCTACTCTGTTCACTTAAAATTCACATATCTTGTCGAAAATACTTTTGTTTGCCCTTGGCAAATAAAGATGACTCCACAAATATTCTCATTGTCAACAATAGTAAAGAAAAACAAATGAAAACCTAGATCAATAATTTGTCTTCAACATATCGTTATATTTGTTTGAGTACATGTTTTGAGCATATCAGAATGTGTTTTTTGATGGGATTGTTCCATTATTTCAGCTCGAATACCAATTTGGGGGGCCAAACATTTTCACCAAATCTATAATGCCAAATCTTCACCAAATTTTCTCCTACTCAATAGCTTCATTGCCCACAATAATTCTGAAATTGATTTTAAATTTTGTTTTTGTTTACCTTCTTTAATTATTTTCTTTCTTCAGTTTTTAAAAGTCACTGAAAAATGGCTGGTGGTATGTACTCAGAATTTACCCCTATAAGTCATACTAAGGTTCAAGCTATTTTGTATCTCTGTAATAGTAAGACTCATGCTGAGAGATGCATCTATGGCAGAGACATATACTACTCACCAAATAAACTTGGGCTCCTCCACATTTCCTGATACACTTGCAGGTAGATAAGCCTGTGTGACTAGCTTTGGGCTGGGATCAAATGAGCTGTTGTACTGTTCAGCCCCTGAGAGTAATTTTCTATCACACAAAACCTAGCATCTGAGTGTATTCTACCTTTTTTGATTAACTGCTGCTTCCTACTGTTGCTGACTCACAACCTATGACTGGAGTAAGGCTAACTCTTTTTTTTCCTGCCACCAAGGGAGTCTTTAACGAAAATGCCGCTTCCTCACAAGCTTTGATCATTTCCATTATTTTCTCTATTTGAGTATGAACAGTTTACATATTCATAGGTTTTAAGCTTAATCATCAAATTTTTCATTTGCCGCCAGCAATGTGTGGCCCTAATTGAAAATACAATTTTAAATATTACATTTTTAAGAAGATGAAGAGAGGCATTGCAGTCATTTTAAAGCAGAATTTCAGGGGTGCCTGGGTGGCTCCGTTGGTTGGGCATCCGACTTCAGCTCAGGTCATGATCTTGCAGTCTGTGAGTTCAAGCCCCATGTCGGGCTCTGCACTGACAGCTCAGAGCCTGGAGCCTGCTTCAGTTTCTGTCTCTATCTCTCTCTGCCCCTCCCCTGCTCTCACTGTCTCTCTCTCTCTCTCAAAAATAAAATAAAAACATTAAAAAAAATTGTTTTTGATAAATAAATAAATAAAGCAGAATTTTAGGTATATTTTTATTACAAGGGAACTAACTCACTGCCACAGGAAGTAATATTAAGGGTTACATTTGGTTATGGGAAATTGTGTTAGGAAGTTGGGCTGAATTGTAAGAAAATTATTTTCTATAATTAAAATCATAAATAAAATACACAAATGCATGTAGGGGTTTGAAAAGAGGCCATCTTGTTCTTCAAAATACTTAATGTGTGGACTTCCACAGGCTGACTGAGAAATCACATGGTCCAGTTCTAAGCACTACAAAGCGGAAGGGGCAGAGGTGGATAACAGGGAGGAAGTGGACTCACAGCCATAATGCACCCAACTGGGAGGAGGGAAGGGCAAAATAAACCAGATTTCTTCAATGATACAAAGTTCGAATTTCCCAGTAATTCCTGGTATATAAAAATATTAAAATGTGCAAAAATCGAACACATGTAAAACAAAATTGGTAAAATACACAACACAAACACACACAAACCATAACAAGGTAACTGCTGATTGTTCTTGTAGATTTATGTAACAAAATGTTTTAATAAAAAAATATTCACAATTTTTTCTCTATAATATTTATACAAATTTAATGCCTCAGAAAGATGGGACATGTTAATTCTTTGGTTTTATGTATCCCCAGAACACTGATATGTATACTTTTAGGGATAAAATTACCCCAATTTGAGAAGCATCACTTTAGTTTTCCTAAAAATTATCTTTGTATTATACTCTTGAATACTTTGGGTCTTGACTGATTGTATAGATTTCTCAGATCACTGCTTTCACTTAGTGTTACTTTGTTTTTATGCCATTAGTTTACACTAAAGAGTGACTTAGTTCAGGTTGCTATAACAGAATACCAGAGACTGGGTGACTTAAAAACCAGAAATGTATTTCTCACAGTTCTCGAGGCTGAGAAATCCAAGATCCAGGTGTCAGCAGATTCCGTGTGTGGTGAGAGCCCTTTTCCCAGTTGGCAGATGGCCATCTTCTTGCTGTATCCTCCCTTGGGTCTGCTCAGAGGTGGGGAGTTCTCCGGACTCTTCTTATGAGGGCACAGTTCCCATCATGAGGAACCCACTCCTATAATCTCATCTAAACTTAATTACCTCTTCAAGGACCCACTTCCTAATATCATCACATTGGGGGTTAGAATTTCAACATATGAATTTTGGGAGGACACAATCACTCAGTTCCCAATAAGAAGTAACGTAAAAAACATTGATATGTAACTCATACTAGAGCTCTTTTAGATTGTTGAGATCATCTTTTATAATTTCATATAATGTCCCCTTTATGTAGTTCCATGAAATAAATTTCTTCTATATCTCAGTCTGGGGGTGGTCAGGAACAAACTTTTCCCACAAAACTTCTTTGTTTCTTAAATTAATAACACTGAATCCCTAATTTGATCATTGTGGCACCATCCGCCAAGGTATCTCCAATGATCCCCATCTCCTGATACTCACATTCTTGGGTAGTTTCATCCCACAATGTAATAGGGTTGGTTTATGTCACCAACAGAATACCATAGAAATAATAGTATGTCATTTCCAAGACTAAATCATTAAAAACAATATGCTTTTGCCTTCTCTCTTAAATCACTGACTCCGGAAAAACCACCTGCCATGTTTTAAGGGCACCCAGGCAGTCCTGTGGAGACAGATGGGTACCACCAGTGCAGGACCCAATGCGGGGCTCAAACTCATGAACTGTGAGATCATGACCTGAGCCGAAACCAAGAATCAGACGATTAACCAACCAAGCCACCCAGGTGCCTCTATGGTGTGGGTTGTTTTTTTTTTAATATTCTTAATCATACCATTTTCTCATTTCCCCTAGCATTATGTGTTTCTGTTTGGTTTTGTCTTATTAAATGTTCCCTGTGCATGAAACCACTGACTGCAGGAACCTCTCAGCTCCTAAGGAAGTATTGAAGGACGGTGAGGAAGATGGCAAAGCAGTGCACAAATCTCAAGGCAGAGGAATGTCTGAGGGACAAGAACATACATACTTTCAATACACTCTGTTTTCATAACACTAACTACAGAAGCAAAAGCTTAACCAACTTGCATCGCAGGGCTTCCCTTCCCCAACCTGGTTGAGTTCCATTATTCCAGAGAAGTAGACTGGTTCCTATCTTTGGCCCTTGGAGACAATACAAGAGATTACCCAATCTTTTTGCTCACTTAACATTATCTTTAGTCTGAAGAGTATCATCAGATAATATATGCACTCTTTCAAATGCATAGAATTGGTATGCATAATGAATCAAATTCCATTAAAAGTGGTCTAAATTCATAGCAGGTTTTTACATATTGTGTCATCTAATTACTAGATACAAAAATGTCATTGCTATGAGATGAGCATCTCATTATTTTTTTATGTTTTTAAAAGGGGACCTTTGAAATAATAGGGAACTAAGTAAATGTTTTTGGATAGATAATAGGATCCAAAAAGAAAAAAAAATGGAAAAGAAAGAGTGAAGTGCTTGAATCTTCTTTCCCATAATACAAGTTCCTGGGAAAAGTTCTTAACTGTGATAGACTCTCAATCTGACACATAACTCTTTATTTTCTTTATAAGGTCAAGTGGTTCCGTGCTGCTATCTCCAAATGAAGCAAAATTGCCTCACTTTTAAAGGTGAAATTCTTTCTATTCTCAGATAATCTGAAGAATGTGTTCATTAAGTCTAATATCCTATTTATGAGCCGATAATAAGACCAATTTTCATAAACCACTCCAGAAAATCAGTAATTACTTCATAAAAAAAGAGCTCCAGTTTCCACAAGTAATGCAAGTAGATGGTTACAGACTACAGCTTATCAGTGAGGAGTCAGGATATTCAGTGTCCCCTGTGGTGTTCTGAATGTTTCAACTTGCCTCCAGGACTGTCCTGTGCCTTCCAGTTCATTTTATCTCACTGGAGCATGAGGCTCTCTGTGACAAACTGCATAGTGTAGACTCACATCTTTCCTCACACTGGAGATTGTATCCTTTTACTAACAGAAACACATGTTCAGACTTAATATAACCAGCTTTTTGAATCGTGGGAGGATGTCTGAAGCTCTTCTGCTGCCTCTTAGCAGATGGACCTAAGAGGAGAATGGCAACCAATTAACCTTCCTTATTTCTCCAACAGCTCTTCCACTGCTCAACCCTCCCTCTTCAGGAATTGTTTTCTAGCCAAGGTTTGCATTCCTTTCAAATCTGGAGAATATATCAAGTTCAATAAATGGTAAGAAAAATCACTGCATCTTGGAAATGGAAAGGACCCCAAAAATTTTTTTTCTAAATTAATTGCTTGAACTTCTAAAAAAAAAAAAAAAGGAAAGTGGAGCCCAGGGTGGCCTATGTGTCTTAACTAGTGTCGTACCACCACTTGTAACAGGAGCCAGGATTAGAATTCAAGGTCTCCTGGTACCAACTTAGTTTTTCCCATATAGGAATTCATCATGTTAATGGTATAACTCAAGAGAGAAGTGGGGAAAAGGAGGAAGATGAAATATTCTAATAAAGCATTCCCATTCTAATTTGGTACCTCTCAGAGGAAACTCTGAGGGGCCCTAAGCCTGGAAGGACAGGAAGTCCTCCTTCCGGAGTCTCTTCCATCACAGCAAGTGCTGGCTTCAAAAACAACTTAATTTTACACTTGCCTTAAAAGTCTAGTAATGATGTCATGGCAGACCTACCCAGCCAACATTTCCTTCAGGGCCACAGGTTTTCTAGAACTGAAATAAAAAACAAAACAGTATTTTCCTTTGCACAGAATACAAAAGAAAGGAGAGGGGATGGAGGGAGAAATAGAAAATGACATAACCATACCTATATGACCATTAAAGTCAGCGAATAAATTAAATAGTATTTTCTGAACTTAATTTACTTAGGATATTTTGAATTATCAAAAAATGATATGACTTACTTCATCTTAAAACATTAAAAATCATCATCAGGAAAATATTAACAAACTTGGGGCAGATAGAGTACAGAACCAAAGAGACAGAAACACAGGACAGAGGGTATTCCAAATTGCAACTAAATTCCATTACATTACTTTAGAGTGTTCTTAATTTTTAAAACTACGTTAATTATCTTTTTTTGTACCCACCATCCCTTGAATTTTATATCAGATTCTTTCACTGATTTAGCTTTAATACATAGACTCTAATCTGAAAAATCATCATTATACACTATTAAAGAGCACCATCTGGGAATACAAGGTGGTGCAGCCACTCTGGAAAACAGTATTGAGGTTCCTCAAAAAAACTAAAAATAGAACTACCGTACAACCCAGCAATTGCACTAATAGGCACTTATCCAAGGGATACAGGTGTGCTGTTTCAAAGGGACACATGCACCCGCATGTTTATAGTAGCACTATCAACAATAGCCAAAGTATGCAAAGAGCCCAAATGTCCATCGATGGATGGATGAATGGCTAAAGAAGACGTGGTGTATACACACACACACACACACACACACACACACACACACACACACAAAATGGAGTATTACTCGGCAATCAAAAAGAATGAAATCTTGCCATTTGCAACAACGTGGATGGAACTGGAGGGTATTATGCTAAGTGAAATTAGTCAGAGAAAGACAAAAGTCATATGACTTGACTCATATGAGGACTTTAAGAGACAAAACAGATGAACGTAAGGGAAGGGAAACCAAAATAATATAAAAACAGGGAGAGGGACAAAACAGAAGAGACTCATAAATATGGAGAATAAACTGAGGGTTACAGGAGGGGTTGTGGGAGGGGGGGTGGGCTAAATGGGTAAGGGGCACTAACGATGTACTCCTGAAATCATTGTTGCACTATATGCTAACTAATTTGGATGTAAATTTAAAAAAATAAAAATAAAACAAGTTATAAATAAATAAATAAATAAATAAGAAAAAAGGAGCGCCATCATTTATGATACTTTCGCACTTTTTTTTTCAAATTTTAATTATGGCTTAAATTTTAAAATGAATTATGAAGGGAAGTACTCCTCAAAAACCAACAGAGCAACAGGTTAATTAAGAACAACATTACAAAGAATATATACAAAAGGACAACAGGTACGTGAAAAGATGTTTAACATACTAGTCATTAGAGAAATGCAAATTAAAACCACAATAAGATATCACCTGACACCTGTTAGAAGGGTCATCATCAAAAAGACAAGAGATAACAAATGCTGACGTGGATGTGGAGAAAAGGGAACCCTTGTGCACCGTTGGTGGGATTACAAATTGGTGCAGCAACTATGGAAAACAGTATGGAGGATACTCAAAAAATTAAAACTAAAACTACCTTATGATCCAGCAGTTACACTTCAGAGAATATATCCTAAGGAAACAAAAACACTAACTCAAAAAGACATCCGCATCCTCATGTTCATAGCAGCATTATTTATAATCCAAGACCTGGAAACAACCTAAGTGTCCATTAATAGATGAATGAAGAAATTGTACACACACACACACACACACACACACTGGAATACTACTCAGCCATAAAAAATAATGAGGAAATCCTACTACCGGGGACAACATAGATGGAATTTGAAGGCATCATTCAAAGTGAAATAAATCGGACAGAGAAAGACAACTGATAATCTCACTTATGCATGCAATCTAAAAAATATTCACAGAAAAAAGATCAGACTTGTGGTTCCTCAAGGCAGGATGAGGGAGAGGTGAATGAAGGAAGGTGGTCAAGAGGTACAAACCTGTAGTTGTAAATTACATTTAAGTACTAGGGATGTAATGTACGACATGATGACTATAGCTGACACTGATGAATGATATATAGAAAAGTTGTTAAGAAAGTAAATCCTAAGAGCTCTTACCAAAAGGAGAATTTTTTTTCCTTTTCCTTCTTTGTTTTCTTTTTCTTGCATCTATATGGGAAAATTGATGTTAGCTGAACCAACTATAATCATTTCACAATTTATATAAATCAAACCATTTTGCTATATGCCTTAAACTTATACAATAATGCATATCAGTTATTTTTCAATGAAACTGGGAAAAATTACATCAATTTTATTACACTAGGTGGCAGCAAATAATTAGGAGGGCCAAATAAAGGCAAACATTTGAGTATCTCATAAATATTGAGGCACTGGATTGAATAGAGAAATGATATTTGAGACAGAAAAATAAAACTTCTATATGACTCTTGAACATTCTTATTTTTTAAATGTTTATTTATTTATTTTGAGAGTGAGAGAGAGGGCATGAGCCGGTGGGGGTGGGGGGGCGGGGCAGAGAGAATGGGAGAGAGGATCCCAAGCAGGTTCCACATTCAGCACGGAACCCCACCCAGGACTCAATCGCACGACTATGAGATCATGACCTGAGCAAAAATCAAGAGTTGGAGGTTTAACCAACTGAGCCACCCAGGAACCCCCTGAACTCTTTGATATTTACCATTTATGCATTCCTTCATTCAACAAACATTACCAAATTATTTAACAAACACTTTAACTTTTACAAAGTGCAATGTGAGTACTTCATGCTGATTTTATAATCCTTAAACAGCACATGAGGACTTAATTTGTTGCTCTTGTATAGGCAAGAACTATGTTTTCTCTTTGAATACTCTGTGCTACTATATAACTGATACATAGTAGGTTCAGATTTCACATTCAGTTACTTGTTAGCTTCCAATCACAGTATGAGAGTTGTACCTCTGTAGCTTTGCATATCATGTTCTGTATCTGGAGTTAGTCCAACGCCCCCCATACACACTGCACTATTAGCCCTTTCAGATCAGCTTCAACAACCATCATAAGTAAAGCAGAGCTCCTTCTTCCCTGTTCCCACAGAATTCTGAGAATGCCTATAATCGTGGAGAGTTCTGTGTTATATTTGACTGTCTCTTCCACTAGACTCTGAGCAGTGTTTTTATATAGCCACTATCCAGGACAGTTTCTTTCACAAAGAGGTCTTCTGTAAAACTTTGTTGAGAGATTTAGGTGTGTTACAGGAAATCAACCTTCTGTGTCAGAGGTCTGATAATAACTTACAAATGTAGATACCAATATTTTATAATGTGATGTGGTAACATATGGATAAGACTTGCGAAAGTGGCCAATAAGCCAGAAGTGCCTCCAAGACAGTCTCAAGGTTCATGATAATACATTGTTATATAATATTAATACTAAAGAGAAATATGAGGTCAAGGAGGATAAGCAGAAAAGGACAAGAAGAATGAGAATAAGGAGAAGAAAGAGAGAGGAGGGGAAGCAGAAGAAGAGGAAAATAGGCACAGAACACTTCACTAGGCACTATTCTAAGGGTCTTATTTCATTAAATCTTCATCCCCCTAGGGTAGATACTATTAATATTCCCATTTTATAAAAGAGGCTCTTAAAATGTGGGAAACTTACTCAAAGTCATAGACAATAGGTGATGGGATCTCCAATGATTCCATAGACCTTTAGCTTTGTCTGGAAACCACTGTCATACTAATTCAACACTCAATCTAATATGCAAACAATATGTGGGTTATCTTACCATAACCATATAACTTCTTGGCTTATCCATCATATGGCTTTAGTAAAACAGTGCAAAATCACCATGAGTACTTCTAACTTATGCTACAATAAAAATCTTTGCCAGAGATAGTGTGGATTATGGAATTTCAGTGTGGTGATAGTTAACAAAATCATGAATGAAACAAACAAAAACTTCTAGAATATATTCATAGATCTTTTTCTCTTATAGGATATTCAATATTTTCTTCCAACTTTACTTTTCTTGAATCCTGTAGCAGACACTTACCATTTGTCTCCTCTCCTCGCACTTGACTCCCAGAATCTGTATCCCCTTCCATTTTTTTTTTTTTTTTGGCTTTTTGTCAACCATCCTGACTCCAAAAAAAGAAACTCAAAGGAAATAGATACAATGCAGTTTTCTATACACCAATAATGAATCAGCAGAAAGAGAAATCAAGGAATTAACCCCATTAACAACTGCATGAACAACCATAAGATATCTAGGAATAAACCTAGCCAAAGAGGTAAAAAATCTGTGCTCTGAAAAGTATAAAACACTGATGAAAGAAATTGAAGATGATGTAAACAAATGAAAAGACATTACATACTCATGAGTTGGAAGAACAAATATTGTTAACATATCTATATTACCCAAAGCAAACTACACATTTAATGCAATCCCTATCAAAATACCACCAGAAGGGGTGCCTGAGTGGCTCAGTCCATTAGTATCCAACCTCAGCTCAGGTCATAATTTCACGGTTCATGGGTTTGAGCCCCACATCGGGCTCCGTGCTGATCTGTGCTAACAGCTCAGAGCCTGGATCCTGCCTTGGATTCTGTGTCTCCCTCTCTCTCTGCCCCTCCCCTGTTCATGCTCTGTTTCTCTCTCTCAAAAATAAACATTTTTTTAAAATATCACCAGCATTTTTCACAGAGCTAGAACAAATTATCCTAAAATTTACATGGAACCACACACAAAAGACCCTGAATAGCCAAAGCAATCCTGAAAAAGAGAAGCAAACTGGAGCCATCACAATTCTAGACTTCAAGTTATTTTACAAAGGTGTAGTGATCGGGGCGTTTGGCTGGCTCAGTTGGTTAAGCTTCCAACTTCGACTCAGGTCATGATCTCGCAGTTCGTGAGTTTGAGCCCTGTGTTGGGCTCTGTGCTGACAGCTCAGAGCCTGGAGCCTGCTTCAGATTCTGTGTCTCCCTCTCCCTCTGCCCCTCCCCTGCTCACGCTCTGTCTCTCTCTGTCTCTCAATAATAAATATTAAAAAAAATTGTTTAAACAACAACAACGAAACAGGTGTGATCAAGACAGTATGGTACTGACACAAACATAGACACATAGATCAATAGAACAGAACAGGAAAACCAGAAATTAATCCACAACTATATGGGCAATTAATCTTTGTCAAAGCAGGAAAGAATATCCAGTGGAAAAGAGTCTCTTCAACAAATGGTGTTGGGAAAACTGGACAGCAACATGCAAAAGAATGAAAATGGACCACTTTCTTACATCATACAAAAATCAATTCAAAATGGATTAAGGACTTAAATGTGAGACAGGAAACCATTAAAATCCTAGAGGAGAACACAGGCAGTAACCTCTTTGACAGTGGCAGTAGCAACATCTTACTGGATATGTCTCCTGAAGCAAAGGAAACAAAAGCGAAAATAAACTATTGGGACTTCATCAAAATAAAAAGTTTCTGCGCAACAAAGGGAACAATTAGAAAACTAAAGGATGCCTGTGTGGCTCAGTTGGTTAAGTGTCCAACTCTTGATTTTGGCTCAAGTCATGATCTCACAGTTTGTGAGTTCAAGTCCTGCTTCGGGCTCTGTGCTGACAGCATGGAGCCTGCTTGGGATTCCCTCTTCTCTCTCTCTGCCCCTTCCCTGGTCGTGCTCTCTCTAAATAAATAAATAACAAAATACACTTGAAAAAAAAAAAACTAAAGGCAACCTTCGTAACAGGAGAGGATATTTGCAAATGACATATCTGATAAAAGGTTGCTAACCAAAATATTTGAAGAACTCATAAAACTCAATACCCCAAAGATGAATAATCCATTTAAGAAATGGGCAGAAGACATAAATAGACATTTTTCCAAAGAAGACATCCAGATGGCCAACAGATACATGAAAAGATGCTCAACATCACTCATTATCAGGGACATACAAATCAAAACCACAATGAGCTGCCACCTCACACCTGTCAGAATTACTAAAATTAACAACATAGGAAACAACAGGTGTTGGTAAGGATGCAGAGAAAGGGGAACCCACTTACACTGCTGGTGGTAATGCAAACTGGTACAGCCACTCTGGAAAGCAGTATGGAGTTTCCCCAAACAACTAAAAATAGAACTACCCTGTGATCCAGCAATTGCACTCTTAGATATTTACCCAAAGAATACAAAAATACTAAATCAGAGAGATACATGTATCCTGATGTTTATAGCAACATTATGGAGAGAGCCCAAATGTCCATTAGTTGATGAATGGATAAAGAAGAGGTGGCAGATATAGATATAGATATAGATATAGATATATAGATATAGATATAGATATATGCCAGATATATGCCAGATATATGCCAGATATATATATATATATGTATATTCACACATATATATACATATATATGTGTGTATGCACACACACACAAGGAATATTATTCAGCCACAAAAAAAATGAAATCTTGCCATTTGTAACAATGTTGATGGAACTGGAGAGTATTATGCAAGCAAAATAAGTCATAAAAAGACAAATACTATGATTTCACTGACATGTGGAATTTAAGAAACAAAACAAATGAGCAAAGGGAAAAAAGAGAGAGAGAAAGAGAGACAAAACAAGAAACAGACTCTTCATTATAGAGAACAAACTGATGGTTACCAGAGAGGAGGTGATGGGAGGTGGGGGGGGGGGGGAGAGATGGGTGAAATAGATAATGAGGACTAAGGAGAGCACATGTCATGATGAGCACTGAGTGATGTATGTAAATGTTGAATCACTAAATTCTATACCTGAAACTAATATTATACTCTATGTTAGCCAACTGGAATTTAAAGAAAAACTTAGAGGGAAAAGAGACAATGCAGTGAGGAAAAGAAAATTTAAGATAAACAAAAATTATTAATGTGCTATGAAATTACAAATAATAAGAATTTATGAAACAAGAACAGGATTCTATAAAAAGGAACATGTAGAGGCAAGATATGTTACTTATCTATTGCTGCATGACAATTTACTCCAAAACTTAGCAACTTGCAACAAACATTTACTATCTCACACAGTTTCTGTAGGTCAAGAATCTGGGAGCAATTTAGCTGGATATCTGGCTCAGGCTCTCTCATGAGATTGCAGTCAAGCAGTCAGCTGGGACTGCAACTTTCTGAGAACTTGACAGGGACTAGAAAATCCTCTTTAAGATGGCTCACTACATGGCTGTTGGCAGGAAACCTCAGTTTCTCACTGCATGGAACTTTCCATAACACTATGTGTGTTCTTATAACATGGCAAGTGGATTCTCCTAGAGCAAGTATTGCAGAGAAACAACAATAAGAAAGCCACACTGTCTTTATGACCTGGTATCCAAAAGTCACACACTATCACTTGCACTTTTTTTCTATTCATTAGAAGCAAGTCACTAGGACCAGCCCATACTTACAGGTAGTGTTATTAGGCTCTATTTTCTGATGGGAACATCAAAGAATTTGTGGACATACTGTAAATCACCACACCAGAAGAAAAATAGCTCCAGGAAATTAAAATATGATCAAAGTATAACCATCAAAATAAAAATTCAATAGGAACATTAAAAGGTAAACTTGAGAAAAGTTAATAAAAAGTCAGAAATGGTTATCATAAGAAAAATGGTAAGAAAAATAGTGCTATAATCCAGAAGCTCAAATTCCCAACTTGTTGGAATTTCAGGAAGAGAAAACAAAGAAAACAAGAGGGGGAAAATAATTAAAGAAAAAATTTCCCTTGACTCAAAGGATACAAATCTCCGACTTTGTAAAAGAGATCCCTTACTGCCTAGTACAAAGTATAAAAAATGACCCAAATGAAAACTTGATAACACTAGAAATAAAGATGGGATCATAAAAGTTTCTAAAGTAAAATTGGTTTTTTTAATGACAAGTTTCCAAGAACCACCCATCTGGTATTCAAATTCAATATGTTTGCAGTGGGTACTAAAAATCTTTATATCTATTAAGTTCCCCAAGCACTTTTAAAGATGAGCCAAGCCTAGAAATAATTGGTTTAAAGAGCTCTGAGGAGAATGAGATAAACATCTCATATTTAAGGATTTCCTTTCCCTAAAATTGTTGGACATGTTTTTCTAATATTATGCTATAAATTAATCCACTTTTTTTAATGAGTGGCAGAATTTTCCTAATATGATAGAATCATGGTGGAGAGGGGAGAAAAAAAATTTAAAGCGCATCTTAAACTAAATTTTAGTTCCATGTAACATTCTTATACACAGGGAATGGTAACCTGTTCTTTAACAGCACTATAAAGGAAGAATAAAAGGAAATGACTTAAACTACAGCAAAATAGCTTTAGGGTAAGGAAGTTTCCTGACATTGAGATTTGTTAAACACTAACTTAGGTTTCTAGGGATGTTATAAAAATTTCACCTTCGAGATGTTTTAGAAAACATTTCCCTCTGTCTGAGTTTAGAGAAAAAGCCTGAAGGAAAGAAGATGGTTAGAAAGACTGAATACATTCATTCATACAATAAGTTCTTACTGAGCTACTGCTAAGTGCCTGGCACTGTGCTGGTGTTGGGTATTTCAAGACAGCATTTTTCAAATTAATTTGATTATATAATACTTCTCGAATGAAGGTATGTGAATATGTCTCCATCAAGAGGAACTTCTAACATATAATAGTTATATTCATAAAAAGGAAACAGAAAAAAATTTCGCAGATGAATTGCTGCAAGAAAACAAAAAAATATTTATTAACAAAATTTATCAAGGGGTGCCTGGGTGGCTCAGTCAGTTAAGCATTGACCTTGATCTCAGCTCAGGTTTTGATCTCACAGTCATGATTCAAACCCCCACGTTGGGCTCCACACTGGATGTGGAGCCTACCTACAAAAACAAAATTTATCAAGCTTAGTATAATAGCTTTCATCTCATGTTTTTATTATAAAACATGATACACATTTACAAATTACATTTATACACTTTTTTTTAATGTTTATTTATTTTTGAGACAGAGAGAGACAAAGCATGAATGGGGGAGGGGCAGAGAGAGAGGGAGACACAGAATCGGAAGCAGGCTCCAGGCTCTGAGCCATCAGCCCAGAGCCTGACGCGGGGCTTGAACTCACGAACCGTGAGATCGTGACCTGAGCTGAAGTCGGACGCTCAACTGACTGAGCCACCCAGGCGCCCCTATACACATTTAAATAAAACAATCAACTGTATTTTTTAGAACTTGCAGTTCATCAAGGTGATCAGATAAAAATGAATATACAAATCTTTTCTATAATCAGTTAAAAAAGAAGTGAGGGGGTTTGAGTAGAGGTCTATTCTCTAACGCAATAAAAAAGATGAGATATCTATCAATAAGAATACAGGAAATATACAAGCTCTATATGAAGAACCGGTGGTAATTTACTAAAATATATCAAAGAACACTGGAATAAACAAATAATTCCAGAACAGAAGACTCAGTGTTATAAAGATACCAGTTTCTCTGAAATTAATCTATAGATTTAATGCAGTTCTAAATAGATTCCTATGTGTATGATGGTAGGTGAGTTAGAATAACATGGAAAACTGCTTACAAATTCTTATCAAGAAGAATAATGCATCGAAATGGAAACAGATAGCACATTGACCATGTAAGTTTAATTCCTCTTCCTCCAAATTCCCATCTAAAAATGACATTAAATGGATTCTTGAAAAATATAAATAAACTCCTTCGCTTGAAAGACTCACCTAAGTAGGTAGACTCAACCAGGATAATCTCTGTTTGATTAACTCAAAGTCAACTGATTAGCAACTTATTCATGGGAATAATATCCCATTATATGTACTAGTATCACTCATAATCAACAGAAAGGTATTATGCAAGTCATGTACATCGGGGAGAGGAAATCTTGAGGGCCATCTTAGAATTCTGCCTAACAAATCCAACCAAAACTTCATTTCAGGTTTGAGGTAATCTGGTTCTCAACTCTGTTATCACATTAGAATCTCCTGGGAAACTATTAAATCCTAACATCAGACTCCTCACTTAGTTGGTCTGAAGCAGGGCTTGAGAAGTTTTGCTTTTGTTTTTGTTTTTAATTTCCCTTATAATTCCAATATTCAACCAGGGTTGAAAACCACTGGAATAGAATAAAACCCTTTTCAGATATCCAAGATCTCAAAGAGTTTACCTCCACTGACTCTTTCTCAAGAAGCTACTAATGAGGAAGTAGCAAGACAGAGGAAAACACAGGATTCAGGAAACAAGGATAGTAAGATAGGAAATAGCAAAGGGAAGTTCCAGATGACAGATAGCAAGAGCTTAGAAAGTAACTAGTCCAGACTGAAGCATTGGGGTGAAGGGCTCCAGGAAGAGGTCTCTAAGAAAATACAAGTGGAATTAATGGATTATCTGATACATCTGAGCAATGAGGATGAGAACTAGTATTAGGCATATGACATAATTGATAAATAATTGGAAAAAAAGTAAGAATAGGTACATAGAAAAGGTATACACAGGATAAATGATGCAATTATGTCCCTTAAGAAAATTAAAAGCTTATCAAGACAGAAAAGTATGTACTAGTTTACTGTGACATTAACAATATGAATATAGTCATAGAGTAAATATTGATTTTTAACTGAAAATTATCCTTATACCGATAGTATAGGATAAAGGGAAGACTACATATGTATCTATTTAAAGAAGCTAAAACAAGAAATTGGAAAATAGTTCTATAATACTAATTTCTGGAATAACAGAAGAGTTTAATGTATTTGGCTTCAAAAATAAAATAGAACGGGGGTGCCTGGGTGGCTCAGTCAGTTAAGCGTCCGACTTCAGCTCAGGTCATGATCTCGCGGTCTGTGGGTTCGAGCCCCGCGTCAGGCTCTGTGCTGACAGCTCAGAGCCTGGAGCCTGTTTCAGATTCTATGTCTCCCTCTTCCTCTGACCTTCCCCTGTTCATGCTCTCTCTCTCTCTGTCTCAAAAATAAATGTTAAAAAAATTTTTTTTAAATAAAATAAAATAGAACGTGTGGAGAACTACTGTTTTTTTTATATAATCTTTTCAGTATTATATTCTTTTCCATTATGTGCATGTGTTACTGTATTAAACTTTAAAAAGAAAAGAACATAAGGAAACTCACCAGCAATAGTGTTAAAAAGAAATAAATTGGTAATGGAATATCAGTTTTTACTCAATAGATTAGCAAAAGTTTAAAACTCGAACATTACCAATAGTCAGGAAAGATAAGGGGAAATTCACAACTGATAGAATAGTAAATTTGTGACCAACTGTGGAAAGCAATTTAGCAATAAAGTAAAACTGAAAACGTGCACATACTACTGCCTAGAAACTTACATTCATACATGAGACATAGAAGGCTAGCCAACACAGCATTACTTGTAATATGGAAAAATTGAAAATAACTTGTCTATCAACTGGCATATCACTAAAATTCATTTGTTCATTCAACAAATATTTACTGAATGGATGTTGTCTGTCAAGCACTGTTCTGAAAACTTGAAATATAACCGCTAATAATACAGACAAAAATCCTAGCCTTTATGTAGCTTATATGTTCATGGGAGACATATGATAAAGAAATAAATAAAATTTTAGATGGCAATATGAGCTACGGAGAAAAACAAAGGTGGGGAGGGATAACAGGAGCCCTGGGAAAGAGTGTGTGTATAATTTTTTTAAAGGATGGACAGGGAAATCCATACTGACATTTGGAATAAAGAATAGAAAAAAATAAGTGAGCAAGCCAAGTGAGTATAGGAGTTGGGGGTGGGGAGATGAGTGTACCAAGCCTTTAAAATGGATAAACTAGATCAACATATATCTGCATGGATAGATGTTAAATACATAATGTTGAGTAAAAAGGGCTATAAAAGTAAACATACCACATGACACTATTTTTTAAAATAATTTTAAAATAATAATACTATTTCTTGTTCCTAGATAAAAGTAGGTAAAAATATGAAAAAATACAGGTAAAACTAAGAAGGAACAATACCAAATTGAAAATAATGGTTAGTTCTGGGGAAGAGGGAATTGGGATTGAACTTGGGTAAGGGGTCAAGTACTTCAGCTTTGTTGCAATATTTTATTTCTTTGATGTAAAACAAATTTCACTCAAGCATAACAGACTGTTAAATAATTGTTAATTCTGGGTGGTAAGAAAATGAGTGTTTGTTATCTTATTTTTGTACTTTTCTGAATTTAAATTTTCTCCAAAAGATTAGCCAATACATTTTCAAGAGAATAGTGAGGTATTAGATATCAAAATGAATAATAAAGTTACCATAATTCAAATACTGCCATGCTAACATAGACAGAGATTAATAAAACAGAGTAAAGTCCAGAAACAGATTCAGAGGTATGCAGGAATTTATTACATTAAAAATATGGCATTTCAAATATATGAAGAGACCAGGAAAATGGCAAAGAAGCAAGATAAATCATCTACAAAAGATGAATCTCAGTAGATTCATCCAAGCTGTTGCATGTATCAGGAGTCTGTTACTTTTTATTGCTGGTTAGTATTTCAGGGCTGATTTTTATTGCTGATTAGTATTTCAGTTTAACTATTCACTTATTGAAAAACATCTACGTTGGCTATAATTTTTGCTTACTTTTTTTGTAAAATAACTTGTGTATATACATTGGGGGAAAAAAAGACTAGGAAGATGTATACCAAAGTAAAAATAACCATCCTTTATCTTTTAGGGAGGCTTGGTTTTTTTCCCTTTAAACGTTTTTTAATGGATTGAATTTATTTTTCTTCCAAGATTTTATTTAAATTCAAGTTATTTAACATATAGTGCAGTATTGGTTTCAGGAGTAGAATTTAGTGACTCATTACTTACATATAACACCCAGTGCTCATCAAGTGCCCTTTAATGCCCATACATATTTAGCCCATCCCCCACCCACCTCCCTTCCAGCAACCCTCAGTTTGTCCTCTATAGTTAAGATCTCTATGGTTCGCCTCCCTCTCTGTTTTATCTTATTTTTTCATTTTGTTTTTCCTTCCCTTCCCCTATGTTCATCTGTTTTGTTTCTTAAATTCCACATATGGGTGAAATCATATGGTATTTGCCTTTCTCTGACTTATTTCACTTAGCATAATACACTCTAGTTCCATCCACGTCATTGCAAATGACAAGATTTCTTTTTTTTTTGATAGCTGAGTAATATTCTATTGTATATATTGTATATGTTTCCTTTTCCACTTATCAGTCGATGGGCATTTGGGCTCTTTCCATAACTTGACTATTGTTGACAGTGCTGCTAATAACAGTGGGGTGCATGTGCCCCTTCCAACAGTATTTTTGTATCCTTTGAATAATAACCTAGTAGTGCAATTGCCGGGTCATAGGGCAGCTCTATGTTTATCTTTCTAAGGAACCTCAACACCGTTTTCCACAGTAGCGGCATCAGTTTGCATTCCCACCAACAGTGTAAGGGGGTTTCCCTTTCTCTGCATCCTCACCAACATCCATTGCTTCTGAGTTGTTAATTTTAGTCATTCTGACAGGTATGAGGTGGTATCTCATTGTGGTTTTGATTTGTATTTCCCTCATGAGTGATGTTGAACATTTTTCACGTGTCTGTTAGCCATTTGTGTATCTTCTTTGGAGAAGTGTCTGTTCATGTCTTCTACCCATTTCTTAACTGGATTATTTATTATTGTGGTGTTAAGTTTGATAAGTTGTTTCTTTGTCATTATGTATTATTTTTAAAGGAATAAAAATAATATTTTAATGAGGAAGCTCTTATACAATTACATTTGTAAAAAGCCAACATTTTAATAAGAATAGATGTTTCTGCCTTATCCTATAATACCCACTAACTACCAGGAATGATGTTTGTTGAAATGGATACTCTTACTCACTGCAAAATCAAGTCCATTTCTACAAATTGCTTTTATTCTTACATAATGCAAAAACTCTGTTTCACATGAGAATGTTTCACCAAACGGAAGAAGAAAATAAACAGCTGGTTTTTTCAATATTTAGATATTTATGAGTCAGGGAACACTAAAAATCATTTGGCTAAATTAAAAGATTTGTTTCACCTGACCCATCAGTAACTCAAGGGGTGCCTGGGTGGCTCAGTTAGTTAAGCATCTGACTCTTTATCTCATCTCAGGTCTTGACATCAGGGTCATGAGTTCAAGCCCTGTGTTGGGCTCCATGCTGGGCATACAGCCCATGTAAAAATAAATAAATAAATAAATAAATAAATAAATAAATAAATAAATAAATAAACAAACAAACCTCATGGTCCTACTCTTCTCATACAACTGGTCTGACTAACTACAGGGTTAGCACAAATACACATATTCTTATTTCCTAGGTAGAAATATTTTAACAGAGTATTGTGAAAAACCTTAGACTATATAATAGCACTGCAAATATCTTTAGTAACTGCAGATTTAATTATAACCATAGCTATTGAGTATAAGAAAATTGTTCTCTGTTGTAGTCAAGGTGTGCAATTTGTTTTCTTAGCAATGTTGATTTTTTTTTAAAGGAAGTAAAATTGGCTATTCTTCCTTTAGGAGCTGTTTCTCCCACTAAGCCTCATAAAAATGCCTGCGAGGTATACTACTAACTATAGTCTCTGAGGTAAAGACAAACAAATTTGAAATGAATGGGAAAACACTGGTTCTTAGTAGAGATATAGAAACCATTAAAAAAGAGCCAGTGAGAAAATTAAGAATTGATAAATACAACATCTGAAATTTTAAAGTTTCCTAGGTGGGCTCAGTAGCAAAAATGGATATAAAAGAGACAAAAATTAAGTGAACTGGAAGACAGATCAGCAGAAATTTTCCAATATGAGAAATAAATAAGATCAAAAACAATTAACAGAGCCTTAAAGACAGGTAGGAAAATATCAAAATGTCTGACATTCTTGTCATTGGATTCGTAGAAGAGGAGAAAGAAATTGAGATAGGAAAATATTTGATGAAATAATTGCTGAAAACCTCCCAAATTTAGCAAAACATGTAAGTTTCCAAGTTCAAGAACTCAGCAAACCATGGGGTGTTGGGTGGCTCAGTCAGTTAAGTGTCCGACTTCAGCTCAGGTCATGATCTCATGGTCTGTGAGTTTGGCCCCAAGTAGGGCTCTGTGTTGACAGCTCAGAGCCTGGAGCCTGTCTCAGATTCTGTGTCTCCCTCCCTCTCTCTGCCCCTCCCTGGCTCATGCTCTCTCTTGCTCTCAAAAATAAATAAAACATTAAAACAAACTTTTTAAAAGAACTCAGCAAACCCAAGTAGAATAAACTCAAAGAAAAAAACCACCTAAACATGTTATAAACCAATGAAAGAAAAAATGTTAAATATGGAAATAATCTAGAGAAAAGTAACAAAGTACATATGGGGGAAAACTATTTGTATGACCACAGGTGGAGCCTGAAGAGAAGAGAACAACATCTCTAAAATATTAGAGGGAAAAAACCTGTTAATGCCAGAATTCTATAACCAGCTAACATATCCCTCAGGAACAAAAACTAAATAAAACTTCCTCAAATGAAGAGAAACTAAGAGAATTTGTCACCAGCAGAACTGTCTAAAGGAAATGCTAAAGGAAGTTCTTCAGGCTAAAGGGAAATTATACTAAGAGGAAACATGGATTTTCAGCAATGAAAGAAGAGAAATGGAAATGGATGGCTAAGTATAAAAGGCTTTTTTTTCCCATTTAAATTCTCTATGTATAACTATTGTATACAATAGTATGTATATTGTATACATACAAAAAATATGTATAACTATTGAAAGCAAAAATGATGGGATTCCCAAATACATATACCAGCTATGAAATAAAGGTCAATGAATGGGGGAAAGGACCTATATGATTGCAAAGTATCCTTCTAAAATTTACTTGAAGTGATATAATATTAACACTCAGTAGACTGCAAAAGTTTATGGTGATATACTGTAAGCCATAGAGCAAATACAAAACAGAGAGAGAGAGAGAATGTTCAAAAGGACAATATATAAATTAAAATGGAAAATTAAAAACATTCAAATAATCCAAAATAAGGCAGGAAAGTGTAAACAGAAAAAAACATAAGGAACAAACAGAAAACAAATAATAAAATAATAAAATGGTAGGCCAAAATCCAACAAAATCAGACTCTTGATTTCGGCTCAAGTCATGATCTCACAGCTGTGAAACTGAGCCCCGAGGTGGGCTCCTTGCTGAGTGTGGAGCCTGTTTGGGATTCTCCCTCTCCCTGTCTCTCTGCCCCTCCCCTGCTCACACACACACTCTCTCTCTCAAAAATAAATAAACATTTTTTAATTAAAAAATAAAACATTTTTCCTACAGCCACAGAACCTTGACCAATGAGTTTTGTCATATACATGTCTAACATATTCTATACACTGAATAACAGTACAAACACCTTTGAAAGCAAGATAAAACACATGATAGATCAATGGTCACCAAATAAACCAAATGCATCAACTGTGAAGTGGGCAAAAAATGCTACTCCTGCACAGTGAATAATCATGCATTCAAATACCAGGCATGGCATTTTCTGCTATGACACATTTCTTAAAGGGTTGTCATCACATAACAAAAATTATATAATGTAATTAGCATTTTCTTATTTAAAAATACATTTTAGAAGGAAAAATATACCTAGCAAAGACTACCTATTAGTATCTCACAGAACTCTGTCTGGAAACACAGTTTTGGAAGTGCTGCCTTAAGGTTTACTTTGACTAGCGATTCAATGTTATTGCTCCCGCCTCCCTCCCTCTCCTCCCTCCTCCGCCCCGCTCTTAAATTCCCTGCTCTGGTGAAACATAATGTTCTGAAACTGTGGGGAAAAAAAACAGATTCAAGAAAAATATTTAGAAACATAGACCCTTGGAATGTGAGATGGAAACCAGAGCTTAAGAAAAGAAAGAAAACAAGAAACGCACTCAAATGAAAACTAGGGCAACATAAAGGAATGGATCTCATTTACGATTATGAACGTGTGGTGTTCCAACAAAAATTGGTTATTGGTCAAGTTTTTGGCGCTTGGATGACAAATGAAACTGCCTGTAACATCTCTAGGGCGGGTCATTTCCAAGTCCTCTACTTAAAAAATTGAAGGGAAAACGGATATTTGGGGACTTGTATCGAAGACTTTCAATCACTTTCCTTTGCCTTTTCAATACAATGAAAGACCACCAGGGGGAGAAATACGCAGAACGCTGGACCCTTACCAGTAGCGATCTCAAAAAGCAATAGATCTCTTTACTCTCAAAAAAAGGGGGGGTGGAGGGGTGGGGAGAGTGGGTTTCTATGGCACGCAGCACAAAGCTTCAATCTAATCTATAGCTGAGATGGCTTTTCTGAAGTCTCTGTGGACACTACGCGAAAAAAACTTGTCTTCTCAAGCCAGAATTTATTCCTACAAGCTGGTTCAAATCTGAAAAAAAAGAGCATTGCAAAAGGTCTCCCCGGAGTGAGTCAAAGGATTGCAGAGCGCAATAGCAGTTTCTCTTCCAATTTGGGCTACAACTTAACTTTATGTTGGCAGAAGGACACTCAGTAACGCTTTGTAAAATGCCTTCTAATATCCATAACCGCTTCTGGTTAGTCACTGACAGCCGCGGTTAGCCACCGAGGCCCCTTCTCTCGCTCCCAAACACGAGGAAATCTCATTTCCTCCAAGAGCGTAAATGAACTCACTCGATCCTAACACTATTTCTCTACCCAGGCCTGCCTGGTGCCCGCAGAAATGGACACACAACACATATGCCGTCCTAAGATGACACAACATCCCCACTGCTGCAAAAGACGGAACATAAACACCCGCGCGCCAGAGCACCGCCCCCCCCCCCCCCCAACCCGGGCACAAAAAACACCCGAACTTCGGGCGGAAAAGCAAGGCGCAGGCGCACTGGCACACTGTTACCCGATTTGCCCACTGCCCCCTCCAGGTCTCCGCAACTTCACTTCCCTCCTTTGCACATCTACTTCCGGGGTATTGTAAGCTCAGCCCCTCCTCAGCTCTTACCCTCCTCTGCCCGAGGAGGGGGGGAGTCGAGGGGGTGGGGAAGAGTTCGTTGTTTGTTTACACGATGTGAGCGGAAAAGAGACCAATAAAGTTTATTCTGGAAACAAAAGGAAAAAAAACAGGGTGACAGAGAAAGGAGACGGGGGCGGGGGCGTGTGGCGGGGGCTAGAGAGGAGAGGGAGCTAGAAGGAGAAAGCGGCAGTTCCGGTGCCGCCGCTGCGGCCGCTGAGGTCTAGGGCTGCTGCTGCCGCGGCCGCTGGGGCTGGGGCCGCCGGCGAGGCAGGGCTCGGGCCCGGCCGGGCAGCTCCGGAGCGGCGGGGGAGAGGGGCCGGGAGGCGGGGGCCGAGCCGCCCGCTCTCCTCTCCCTCGGCGCCGCCGCCGCCGCCGCCGCCGCCGCCCGCGGGGCTGGGACCCGATGCGGTTAGAGCCGCGGAGCCTGGAGGAGCCCCGAGCGTGAGTACAGCGCGGAATGGCTGGGAGCGGGCGCGGCTGGGATGGGAACGGGGTGGGTGTGGGGGCCTCTCCGGCGCGCCCGTCGTATTGGGCGGGGGCTACCCACGGGTCGTCTCCCAGCGTCGGCCCGCGGCGGAGTTCGCCAGCGATCGCCGCTCCCTCTTCCCCGCCTGCCGCTGGCCTCACCCAGATGCAGAGGCGAGGGCTCGCGGCTTACTCTCCTTTCCACCCTGGCCGCCGCCTCGCTCCTCGTTTCCTTCCTTTCTCATTTTTGGGGATGGGCGGCTGGAATCTGAGGAAGCGCACCCAAGGGCCGCCGCCCCGGTCGCGGTGGCTCGGTCCCCCGCACCCTTGCACGCCCACCCCGCCGCGGGTGGCCGGGCTGCCGCGAGCAGCGCGGCGTGAGGGATCCTGGCGGAGCCGCGAGCTGCTCCAGAGGGGCTGCTGTCATGCCCCAGGACTCCGGCCCCGCCAGCAGGGCGACCCTGTGTTTGCCTCACGCTGAGTTTAAATCGCCCGGCTGGGGCAGGGAAGGAAAACCGCTCCCCCCACCCCGCAGTTCCCCTCCCACCCTTCCTCCCGAGGTTGTTTTTTTTCCCCCTTTTAACCAAGACAATCAAACGTATTGGATCTTTCATTCATAGACCTGAGACACTGTCTCGTGATTTGTGTCTTTACTAAGTCTATTATGCGATGTCTGCTTCATAGCTCCTAAGTGGTTCAGAAAGGTAGGGTACGCCCAGGATTGGGCTATGTAAACACCAGACGTTCCGCCAGTGTTTTGACCGCGGCTTGAGGGGTTTATTTTAGGATGCTAAAGGAATAGTGATGGTGGCTTGTTCCCAGAATTGGGGATCGAAAACTGTTTTCTTAGATGTCAATAACGGGGGAACTGTTTACATAGTTATATGAACGATAAGGGGAGGGCGACAAGAGAGGGCTTTGTAGAAAACAGCCTGCATATTCTTTAATGAATTAGAGTTGTGATTTCGTTTTTGAGAAGCTTCCTCATTCCAGCGACTTTGTGCACATGCGGGACATGGGTTTGTGAGATGATGTTTTGAATCCAGTTTGTGAGGCCTGGGAGAACCCCCAGAAAACTTGGGTAGATGAACTCCTGGTAACTCAAGTCGGGTGATTTCAATGGCCAACATTTGAACCACTGCGGGCAATTTTGGTTGCATGTTTTCCTGCTTAGAAAATAGATTCTTCGGGTATTACAAATTTGCTTGTGTGATGGATTGTGTGATGTTAAGACCTGGAAATACTTAAGTTAACCATGTTGCTAATTTAACTTGGATAGATCAGAACACTTTACGTCTTTATTAAGGAGCCCTCAGAGCAACTGCAAGTGTAAGAATTTGTTAATATGTCTGTGTTTTCAAGTTTTAAGATTTTTTAACTGAAGTATTGAATTCTGGTTGATAGTGTAGATCTCTAGCTAAACATCACATGGTATGGAAAATTTTAATTATCAGATTAACTGTTCTGCAGTGTCATCAACCAAAATTATCTGAAGAGGGCCCAGTAGGGGGTGGGTGGGGGTGTGTGTGTGTGTGTGTGTGGTGTGTGTGTGTGTGTGTGTGTTGGTGTTTGTTTCGTTTTTTAAGTTTTCTCATCCTGTGTTTTGGGATAAAATTAAAATTTCATCCATAACTTTTTTCACAAGTTTCTTGTGCAATTTTCATCATTGTAAAATGAAGTGGTTTTCTATTAAAATCACAAAAGAGGTGATTGAAAGAAATGATAGCACATCATAATAGTAATAGCTCCATGGGGGAAATAGCAAGACAGTAAATTAATATTAAGTTAATATTCTATCAACTATGAGTATAAAGTTTGAAAGGCATTTCTGTCAGTTTTACTTGAAGAATTCAAAATAAGCCACACATGTAAATGCAGAATTGTTTTAATATATATAAAGTTTTTAAATTTTAAGTAAATTAGATATAACATGAAAGAGATATCACTGGATACAATACTGTACTTGAACTGAAAGATTACTTCATGAAAGTGTATATTCTCATGGGCTGGATATGTATAAAAGGGAGGCTAAAAGAACAAGTGACTGCCTGGCTCTGTGTATGGAACAGTCCTTCTGGAGGCAGAGCTTCCTTCCTGTGAGGATAAGATCCTCTCCATCCCAAAGAAGTATTCCTTAAAAAAAAAAAAAAAAAAAACACTAAATTTATAAATAAAATACTTGTATAATAAGGTAGATCATAATAATGTTTTTCCTAAGACAGTTTACTTTATGTGTAGCTTTCATGATTAGAGCCCTTTACTGAACAAAGGAGTTTTAAATATTTGTTGTTACCATTAAAGGGCATTTGCTCTGTTGATCTGTTTATTTGAAAAGAGCTAACTTAATCCCATTTGATCTCTTTAGCAACTAGAATAGCATTAAAAGGATCAGTTCCCTATTTTATTTTTTTTAATATCTTGAATTCCAAGGTAGGCATTATTCTTTAAATGAATGAAATGTATTCTTTAAGCATCATACAAGATTTCATCCTTGGTGAAAATATTTATGACCTTTAAAATTGTGCAATTTTGGCAGCATAAATCTTGGAATATTCTAGTTTCTATTTTATTAGCCCATTTATTAAGCTGTTTTCTTAAGTGTTGTCTTGAATTACAGCAGTCCTGTAGGCAGGCAGTATCACTATCTTTGAGAAGTGACATTTTAATCTAAGGTCATACAGGTGTCAGGTGACAGATTCATTGACAAAACCAATGTTTTCTGACTCCTTTCACTATATCAGACTATCTCTAACTTGCTTCTTCCTGCTTTCTGATAGACAAACTAAGGCCCAGAAAAGTTAATTACTTAAGACCACCTTTTTCATGATTTCCAGTAATAAGCATATTTTTTAATTCCTTATATAGCTTTAAAAGTGGTTTTCAATCTTGGCTATACATTAGAATCTTCTAGTTAGCTTTTTTAAACTACCAGTGCCAGGGCCTCATTCCCAGAGATTCTGATTTAATTGGTTTGAAATGGAGCCTAGACATCTGTGGTTTGTTTGTTTGTTTTAAAGTTCCCCAGGTAATTCTAATATACAAAATTGTAAAGCCCTTGTTTCCAAGGACCTGTATGATTTGGTCCTTGCTTGTCTTTCTAGGTTAATTTCTCCTCCCACAGCTTCGTTGACCTTTCCCTGCTTTCATGTGCAAATGTTCTTCCTTAAATATTCGCGCACTCCATACCTCTGCCTTAACTAGCTGATTCCTACTCATCTTTCATACCTCCTCCTCCTAAAAGTCTAGTCTGGGTTAGGTATCCCTGCCTCCTATTCCCATAGCATCTTGTATTCCTACTGTCATAGCATTGACTCACTGCATTATAATTGACTGTTTATTTGTATCCTCTACCAGGATATAAATTCTATGTGAAGGATAGGGAATTTTTCTATTTTATATACAGTTGTATTCTTATTGCCAAGCACAGTAGCCAGCAGATAATAGGCACTTATTAACTGAATAAATATATTGGCAACAGATTTTTTTACAACATGTAATAATTTATGAACACCAATTAAGTTTTTACTTCTGCTAAATACATTTAATATCTTTGGTCACTAAAAGTGTCTATCCCTGAACTTGCCACACATATAATTTCGTTTAGAGACAGTTGAGACGTTATAAATTATACATGAATTATATCAAGTGTGACTCAACCCCAAACACATACAAACAAAAATAAGGATTATTATTATGCACAGAACTGCCCAGGAAATCAGGAGACTTGAATTCAAATCCATTTCACTACAAGCATTGTGCCCTTGGGTAAGTCTCAGTCTTTTGGGGCTTCTGTTTCCTCATCAGTAACACAGAGAGATTGTACTGGGTGCTCTACATGGTACTCAGTGATCTGGCCTTAAAGTCTTATGAGTACCAAAAAACTAAAAATAATTGGTTTTGGAATCTGAAGCTCCTTGGTTTAATACCTGGCTCTTAGAGTTGCTGTCAGGATTACTTTAGACAGATTTCCTAATCTGCATAGTAGGAGTAATTACTATTCAGTAGAGTTGTTGTTGAATTAAATGAGATAATATAGATCTAAAAGAGTTTTTGTCCTGTGTTAGGTACTTAATAAATTTTCATTTCCTTTCCCCTTAGGAGGTTAGATCTCATGAGTGGACTTAGATAACAGAAAGACATAGTTTATGTATTAAATCCTGTTTTCCACTTTGCTGAGTGCTAGCATTACAGATGTGACTAGGCACCAAAACAACTGTGGCTTTTAGTTTCATTTTCTTAGAACCCCATTAGACTGTCAAATACCCACGTGTTAGCTTGGGAAATAATTGTGCTTAGAAATTTCAATCATGACAGGATATCAAATGCTAAACTATCAATACATCTATAATTTGAAGGAGGAGAGAGTCTGGTGACCTTATACCATCTACAAAGATAAGTGAAATCAGACTTGACCACTCCAAAAGAAGGGGACAAATTAAAACTAAGGGTGATTTATAAAAAGAAGACCCAGCAATTTTGGTGAAGTCTCTGTTCACCAAAGCTTAAAACTCAGGAATCATTATTTGGTAATTTCTAGGAGATATAGGAAATATACCTCTGGTCAGGGCCAATTCCAGAAGATAAGATTGTTCCTGATGTCACAGTAGCAATTTCAAATATCAACAGACTGAAATTGTTTATTTGGGAGCCATGTTTTTTATATAGTTATCTTAGGATTTATTTGGTAATAGAGAGCAACCTTACAGTGTACTAATATCTCTTTGCTAAAGTTTTTTGATACCGATCTTATTTTTATATAATCGAATTGGCATGCCTGAGTTTTCCCTTAAGTTTATGTTTAAAGTGAATTTTATTACCATTTTGGAGAAAAATTCTATAATAAAAACTGAAAACTGTGGGGAGAAGAAACTGAAGTGTTAGGGCATAAAGAAATTTGAAGCAACACATAGTGAATGAAGTCTGAGGATTCAACTTGAAGGCTTGAGATTTCCATCATTCAAAAAAGGTTATTAGACCTTAGATATACCAGTAATGTTGTATAGCTATATATCTTATTCACATTTAACCCTTTTTTCTATGAACTGATTGATTGATCCTGGTTAAGGAATTTTTAGGTGTTTCTTCTCCCTGTCCCCAAATACATAGTTTGGGGAGTTTAAAGTTAAAATGTTCCACTAAAGAATTTGTAAATTTGTAATAAATGTGGTACCTTAGAGCTTTTTCAAGTTTAATATTTATTAAGGTGAAGCTGTTCTTAGGGTGGATTATAGAGCTCTGATCTAGAGGACTAATGGACTGAATTCCAGCCACAAACTGCTGCTTTATATATGTGTATGGGGGAGAGGAGGCAGATTATGTCAAGTTTTTGCCTCTTTTTCTGCATTGAGATGATAGGAACTCTAATATGTTGCTTGCTAAGTAACTCATGTAATTAATGAGATAATTTAAATGATCCCTAAAATTACATAAAATTATTAAGGAAGAATGTATACATACTAATCATTATTTTAAGTTTACATCTAATACAAGAATAACACTTTTCATATTTAGCCCAACAATTAAATACTCATTTTTTCTGTAGTATTCTAGTAGTTACCTTGATAATTTATCTAAATTGCTAGATTAAGTTTTAGTAACCTTTAGCATATAATTGCAGTTGTTACAAAGGAGTCTTTGTATCAAAGCCAGCATTGCCATTTGAAATAAAGGTGGGATTTTAAAATGTAGTAAGAATTTCTACAGACCATACCTATCTGGTACACATCATATTTTAAATATTTGTGTAAAAAAAGTCAAGTGTTTTGATTTGAAAAAGCTGTACCAGGATAGAATCATCCTACTCTGATCTTAATTCTCTTGCCAAACTGAATACTAACTCAGGAGTTAGTAAGACTCAGTGGAGAGGTGCATCGTACAAACTTCCCATAGAGAGGGGCACCCAGGTGGCTCAGCCAGTTAAGCGCCCAACTTCAGCTCAGGTCATGATCTCAGTTTGTGAGTTCAGGCCCCGAGTCAGGCTTTGTACTGATTGCTTAGAGCCTGGAGCCTGTTTCAGGTTCTGTGTCTCCCTCTCTACCCGTGGCCTGCTCACACTTTGTCTCTCTCTCTCTCTCTCTCAAAAATAAACAAACATTAAAAAAAATACCAGCACTATAGAAATTTAAAACAATATGATAAAGATATTTTTAAGCATAAATTTTTTGACAGGATGTTCATTCCTATTATCTTCGGCACCTAGCATAGTGCCTGGATATAACTGGCCACTAAGCATTGATATTTTCACAGTAGAATCATAATTGAGAATCAAAATAATTTTCTTTTATCAGTTTGTAGCTATATACTTCAAACTATCTAAAACTAGGTAAATTGCTCTGTGCCAGTCTTAGTTGATCATTTATTGAGTATAGGTTTGAAGTATATCAGAAACACTTTTCTGTAAGTTGCTAAGTAGTTGCAGATTTCTATTGCTATTTAGAGATAATTTTAACAAAGATTGATAGGTTAAGGAGAGGCTGTGTGTTATGATGAAAAGAACATTGGATCAAGAATCTAAAATCTAGACTCTGTATTGAACTGTTAACTAGCTGTTTGGTTTTAGAGCTTGACCTTTCAACAATTGTTTCTTTTACCTACAAAACATCTAATGTTCTTTGCTATTCCAAAATTCTGGGATATTGCTAGTATTTTAAAGTCTTTTTCTGATTTCAGGGAAGAGTAAGTAAGCCACTCCCTCGAGGGAGGATAGTCCATGTCTGTTGTATTTTCAGAAGCTAAAATCTTTTTGTCTGCTTGCTTATAAATTTGCACATATTTGAAGGCTCTTGTGTGAAATTCTGTGGCATAGACAAGCTGCCATCAGAAAAAGAATGGACTGGAAAGATTTTTTTTCTTTCTGAAACCATCAGGGATTTTATAGAATCAGACTTACTGTAGGAGTGGCCGTTTTGGTTACTGGCATTGAGAGCAGTTAAATGACTGATAGGCATTGAGAGTAGGTCATCTATTGCACACCAGGTGACAGAGTTATGAAGGCCAGCAAACCTGTCCAAGCACCCTTAATACCTCTGGTCACCATCCCTACTTGTTAAAGACTTCTAGGAAGGTATGTTCCACAATTTCCTTTGATGACCTATCCCACTAAATGTTTTTCAGAAAATGTGTTCTAATCTTAGGACTATAAATCAAGAGGCATAGTAAGCCTTTTTTCTAGATATATCCTTTTTGTACAAATATAAGGAAAGATGACAAAATAATTGTCCTTGATTGGAAAGCATTGGTATTTATGCCACTGATTTGTTTCTATAAACGTTCAAATTACTCACCTTCAGGGTTTGAATATTTTGTAGCCAACAAACTGTTCAAATTATGAGATGTTATTTGGAGTATGTACTCATTTTTCAACAAGCTAAGCACATTTCTGTACCTTATTTTTCTTTGAGAGATTGTACTTTTTCAAGTACTTTTTTGATGGACTTATTACAGGTCTAGACCTGAAAGTACTATTGTTGCATTTTGAAACAATTGACTGCCTTTAGCTTAAAAAGTGAGTGAAGTGTGTGTGTGTGTGTGTGTGTGTGTGTGTGTGTGTGTGTGTTTTCCTTAGGAGTCTGAGGAGGTTAACTTCTTGGCAAGTGCAAAAACCTTGAAGTTTTTCGCCAGCTAAGCTACTATTCTGTGAATAATATAGGTTTGTAGGGTATGTCATCAAATATAGAGCATGTCATCATTAATGGGAAAAATTGTGGGGGAAAAGATTGAAACTAGAACTACTAAAGTCCAATCTGAAATCAAACCACACATGACAGGAAAGAAAGGAAAAACTGTGTGATACTGTCATTTTTTATTTATAAATATTAATAGTAACATCATTAAAAAAATTTTTTTTAATGTTTATTTTTGAGAGAGAGAGAGAGACAGAGCGTGAGCAGGGGAGGGGCAAAGAGAGAGGGAGACACAGAATCCCAAGCAGGCTCCAGGCTCTGAGCTCTCAGCACAGAACCTGACATGGGGCCCAAACCCGTGAACCGTGAGATCATGACCTGAGCCAAAGTTGGACGCTTAACCAACTGAGCCACCCAGGCACCCCATAGTAACATCACTTTAAAGTTATTTTCTATATGAAGATTTCCTTAAAATCTAATGGCTATTATTAGTTGCATTTGAGACCCCGAAAGGCAGCTTCTTAAAGTATTTATGAAAGATACTTGTATTTTTTTTTTAATGTTTGTTTATGTTTGAGAGAGAGAGAGAGGGAAACACAAAATGCGAGTGGGGAGGGGCAGAGAGAGAAGGAAACACAAAATCCAAAGCAGGCACCAGGCTCCGAGCTGTCAGCACAGAGCCGGACGGACACAGGGCTCGAACTCAAGGACCAGGAGATCAGGACCTGAGCCAAAGTCCGATGCTCAACTAACTGGCCCACCGAGGCACCCCTGTATTCTTTTTCTCTAACTACATAGCAGTTGTAAAAGTTGAACAGGACTTTTCCAAAGCAGCTTCTGTACTTGTCTTGATAATTATAATGGTAGCAACACTCAGAGCAGTCTGGAATATTAGTAATTTTATAGTGTGGAGATTGGTTGTTCATTTTCTGTTCACTAGAAATGACCAACTTTCAAATTTCTTAATGATATTATGGGACTCCAGATTTCCTCAAATTCAATTTCACTAATTCTGTACAATAAAAGGTAGTAATTTTTACAGCCATGTAATAATGTTCATGGACACTATTATTGTATAGTTAAATGTATCTCCTAATGTAGATGACTAAAACAGTTAAATGTATCATGTTGTGGTCTTTTTGTTGAGTATAAATATTAAGCATGTAAATTAGTACACTTCTCCTGCAAATAATTTTTTTCCCCAATCAAAATGAAGGTAAGTAATTTGACAGTAGGAATATTTGAAGGCAGGACAGTCTTCGAATATTCACAAAATACAGTTAGTGTACTTAGGCTTCTTTAGTTTTCTTTTCTTTCTCCAAAATGTACGTCATAATGGTTAAGAGCATGTGCTCTGGAGCCAGACTATGGAGATTAGTAGTTTTTTTAGCTTAAAGCAAGTTATTTACCCTGTCTGGGTTAAATATTCTCTGGGTTATTAACACATATTTCCGTGTTTGTAAAAGAGGGATGATAACAATACCTACATCATAACATTGTAGTGAGGATTAAATGACTAATACATTAAAGTTTTTTGACAGTGCCTAGTTGGTAGTAAACACTCAACAAATATTTGTAAACTCCTTGAGAGCACAAACTGTGTCCTATTCATCAGTTTATTTGGGGGCTTTAACATTATGTAGTGAATTGAATTTTGTCCATTCTGAGGATTTACTAATGGATCCAGTCTCTAGAGAGTGAACAGTAAGGCTGCCTTCTAACAAGTTTCTTGATTACTAAGCAGTAATGTTCTTTTTGTTCTATTACAACTTAAAATTTCATTCTAACTCTAGGAATCTGAATTGTGTTTCACACCGACTCCTAAGAGAAGTACTTGCACATGGAGATTTAACTTGATGGGAATGAGGTATTGATGGGCAGAAGATACTAAGAAATGGATGTACATATTTCACATCTAGTCTGATGTTCCCATGGATTGATTTTTCCCTGTCAATTCCTGGAATCTCAAAATCCCTGGCAGATATCTTAATAGCATTCAATAGCCATTGAAGTAGCACTTGTTTCATGCTACCAGTCATTTCCTTTCCTTGTCCTCCCTCATGCACTAAAGTCTGTAGTTGTGTCCTATTGTCATATAGTCCCTATATTACAAAACTTTTATAGAATTCTTATGTCATGTTGGAAGCTGCTTATATTTCACTTACCCATGATACTTGTTATGAAGTCTTTATTAAATACAGTATTTACTCTTTTTATATATCATTTTGTTTGTTACCTGGTTTGTACTCATTGGACATTGTGTAAACCTTACAAGTCATGTATGTGAAAATAAGGAAAACAACCATGTGTTTTGATTTTAACATGAGCTCAGGCTCTAATTCTTTGCTTTTAATTACTAAGTTACCTACCTGGCATCGTTGATACAAGTTTTTGTGGCATCATCGTATTGGCACTTTACATAAATGAGAGTATTAGTTCATATTTAAGTTTTTGGTAAAGATACGTGTTTATGTTTTCTCACGTCTTAAGTTTTAGCAATTTAGACTGCTCTTGATGGTCACACACCATAACTTATTCTTCTCAAGTTGATGATCCTATTGTCTGTATTTCTCATTCACCAGGTTGATAGTAAACAATAAAGTCCATGTACTTTTTAAAACTACATGAATTGTTATAATTAATTTATATGGGGATTGCTTTACAAAGGATCTATAATTTTGGCACAGTTATTCAAAGTTTTTCATTGTTACTTTTAAAGAATTACTAAGCATACTTTCAAACATTTTTTTATATGTGTAAAACTACATATAGAATTTCGTCTCTTCTAGGGGGTGGTATGCATAATGAAAAAAACAAACCAAAAACAAAACAAAACATGACCGTGGACTGCCCCTAGTACTAACCAAGCGTTCATTGCCATACTGTGTCATTGTGATTAACCTAGGAATTAAAGTTAAGAATTAACTACTTATTTTGCTGAAGGAAACTCAGCCATGTTACACAGAATTTATTTTATGAAAACTCTGAGTAGGTTTCTGTTAACACTTTCACCTAGGGAAATGGGAAAAAGTAAAAGACGGGACATATATAAATAAGGTAACATATCTCCATGTTACTCTCACCTCCTTATGGAATATTCATTCCCTTTGTACAAACACCCACTTTTTGAATGATCTGTGTGGAGAGGTGGAACTTCCCCTAGAGTCTTAGAAGAGAAGAGTGTACCCTGAGCTGCCATGTGCCCGTCTTTCTAGCTGTCCAGAAGATAAGGGCTGAAAAGAGATGCTCTCTCTCACATTGGGGGAGAATATAAGGGTTGATGCACTGAAATGGGACATTTGCTTATAATTCTAGATCAGAACCAGAATATCTAACCTGCCTGCCAACCACATGACACTGAACAAGCTACTTAGGTTTTGTGAGCCTGAAAAGTTGTCACTAGATGGCTAGTGACTGAAAGAGATGTTTCCAGGGTGCTGTATTCCAGAAATGAGCTTGTGCAAACTTTATGAATGTAGAACTCAAATAGCTATGAATAAAATAGAAATAAAAATAATTAAGTATATTGTCTTTTATGATTATCAAATATCTAAGAATGCAAAGATGGGTAAATATGAAATTTTATAATATGTAGGTCAATAGATCTGATAAGGAAAGTAAACATATCGGTAAACATGGAAAAGAAAATAATAATTTCTTTTTGTCCCTTTAAAAGCCAGAAATAAAGAGAAGTTTCCTTAACAAACATACCAAACTAAAAGCTAAAGTAAAAATTGATAGTGAAACACTAGAGAAGCAATGAGTGTTTAAAACTCAGAGACCTGTTATCACTACATTATTATATAATATTCCTCTGGATGTTCTGACCAATATAATAAGAAATGAATTAGAATGAAGAGTAGTAAATACTGGGGGAAAAAAAAAAGCTCTACAATCCCATTTTTGGGTGGTATGATTGCATTCCTGGGAAAACCAAGAGTCACCTGAGAAGTTATTAGAACTTATTAATAGGAAGGTAGAGTAACTAGATTTAAGAAAATACTTTAAACTCAGTAGTTCTCCTTTATAATAGCAGTAATTGTTTAGAAAATATGGTAGAAAAAGTCGCTTATAACAAGGACAGAAAATATAAAATTATGTTAATAAGAAATGTGTGAGCCCCTGTGGAGAAACCTGAAAATTACTGGGATACGCACAGGGTGGGGGGTTGGGGGTTGCAGGGAGAAAAACATCATGTGCCTGAATGGGAAGCCCCAACTATTAACAAATATCCGTTTTTCTCAAGTTAACTTAGAGGTTGAGGTTTAGCACAATTCTGATTTTTTTTAATATGTTTGAGAAATTAACAAGATAATTCTTAGTTTTGTCCAAGAAACTAGAGGTAAAAATGAGATAACTTGGGTGAAAAACCAAGAACAGTGCCAGAGAGCTAATAACCCTGTGGCCCTATCAGATATCAAAGCACTCTGTAAAACTATAATAAATAAAAGAGTAGGGTACTGGCATAGCACTGATAGTAAAGTTGGTGAAAGTGAATTGAGATCCCAGAAATATATATTCTAAATATAATAAAAGAATCATCAGAAATCAGAAAAAGGAAGACATTCAGTGCATGTTTTTGAGAGTAGTAAATAGTATTCAAAATAAATTTGAATCTTTCTGTCATCTTATATACCAAAATAAATTCAAGGTAAATTGAAGAGTTAGATGAAAAAGAGTAAATATCCTTATGCTAGTTTCATTTAAGAAAGATATTTTATGTGGGGCACCTGCGTGACTCCGTTAGTTAAGCGTCTGACTTCATCTGGGGTCATGATCTCCCAGTCATGAGCCCAGTGTCAGACTCTCTGCTGTCAGCACAAGAGCCTGCTTCAGATCCTCTGTCTCCCTCCCTCTCCGCCCCTCTTCCTACCCTCCCCCTCACCTCAAAAATACATAAAACATTTTTTAAAAATCAAAAAAAAAATTTATGTGAATGGGGAAATACCTTCCAAACTTTAAAGAACTGGAAGGACTCATGAAGGGAAAATTTATTACATTGACTCAGAACATTGCCATTTATTTCGTCCTTTTCTCCCACCTCCCTCCCCCCAATACAAATGAATAAATTAAAGATGTGCAAACTGGGATTAGAAATTTGCAAATATGTAGCAGACAGAGGTTTATCTCTATTTGTTTATGTGGATCAGCTAATTTTATTGGGGCTCCAGGGAAGGGTTGAACGGCTGGGAGACCAATAAGATCCAACATCCTTGGCCTGGCCAGGATCTCTCCAACTTCACAGTTGCAGAAAGCCAAACGTTTACCTTTAAATTTTAAGGTGTTCCTACAAATGCTTTCAAAAGCACCAAGTTCAATGTACATGAATGAGCAAAGAACTTGAGAAAACAGGTTCATTTACTAAAGTGAAAATAAAAGAAAATGGGGAAATGTTTCTCCTTGACAGATGATCAAAGAAGTGAAACTTTTAAGTTGCAGTGATATATTTTCACTTTTTGAGTTACCAGGAAATTTTTCTAATGGTTTTGTTGCTGGTGAATATACCATGAAATGTGCTTGTTCGTATATTTCTTTTGGCAGTCTAAATTGATTGAACTCTTTTGGAAAAAAACAAGTCAGCAATTTTTGTGCCTTTAAAATTAACATACCTTTTGATCCCATAATTTCATTTTTGCAGCATCATATATAATGAAATTTTTTAATTTTATTTTTTATTTTTTAAAATTTATATCCAAATTAGTATATAGTGAAACAATGATTTCAGGAGTAGATTCCTTAATACCCTTACCCATTTAGCCCATCCCCCCTCCCACAACCCCTCCCGTAACCCTCTGTTTGTTCTCCATATTTATGAGTCTCTTCTGTTTTGTCCCCCTCCCTGTTTTTATATTATTTTTGTTTCCCTTCCCTTCCCTTAGGTTCATCTGTTTTGTCTCTAAAGTCCTCATATGAGTGTAGTCCTATGATTTTTGTCTTTCTCTGATTGACTGATTTCACTTAGCATAATACCCTCTAGTTCCATCCATGTTGTTGCAAATGACAAGATTTCATTCTTTTTGATTGCTGAGTAATACTCCATTGTATATATATGCAACATCTTCTTTATCCATTCATCCATCAATGGACATTTAGGCTCTTTCCATACTTTGGCTATTGTTGATAGTGCTGCTATAAACATGGGGGTGCATGTGTCCCTTCGAAACAGCACACCTGTATCCCGTGGATAAATGCCTAGTAGTGCAATTGCTGGGTCATAGGGTAGTTCTGGTTTTAGTTTTTTGAGGAAGCTCCATACTGTTTTCCAGAGTGGCTGCACCAGTCTGCATTGCCACCAACAATGAAAAAGAGATCGTTTCTCTCCGCATCCTCACCAACATCTGTTGTTGCCTGAGTTGTTAATGTTAGCCATTCTGACAGGTGTAAGGTGGTATCTCATTGTGGTTTTGATTTGTATTTCCCTGATGATGAGTGATGTGGAGCATTTTTTCATGCATCAGTTGGCCATCTGGATGTCTTCTTTGGAGAAGTGTCTATGTATTCTGCCCATTTCTTCACTGGATTATTTGTTTTTTGGGCGTTGAGTTTGAGAAGTTCTTTAAAGATTCTGGATACTAACGCTTTATCTGATATGTCGTATACAAATATCTTCTCTCATTCTGTCGGTTGCCTTTTAGTTTTGCTGGTTGTTTGCTGTGCAGAAGCTTTTAATTTTGATGAGGTCCCAGTAGTTCATTTTTGCTTTTGTTTCCCTTGCCTCCAGAGACGTGTTGAGTAAGAAGTTGCTGTGGCCAAGATCAAAGAGGTTTTTGCCTGCTTTCTCCTCGAGGATTTTGATGGCTTCCTGTCTTACATTGAGGTCGTTCATCCATTTTGAGTTTATTTTTGTGTCTGGTGTAAGAAAGTGATCCAGGTTCATTCTTCTGCATGTCGCTGTCCAGTTTTCCCAGCACCACTTGCTGAAGAGACTGTCTTTATTCCATTGGATATTCTTTCCTGCTTTGTCAAAGATTAGTTGGCCATACGTTTGTGGGTCCATTTCTGGGTTCTGTGTTCTGTTCCATTGATCTGAGTGTCTGTTCTTGTGCCAGTACCATACTGTCTTGATGATTACAGCTTTGTGGTATAGCTTGAAGTCTGGGATTGTGATGCCTCCTGCTTTGGTTTTCTTTTTCAAGATCGCTTTGGCTATTCGGGGTCTTTTCTGGTTCCATACAAATTTTAGGATGATGTGTTCTAGCTCTGTGAAGAATGCTGGTATTACTTTGATAGGGATTGCATGGAATATGTAGATTGCTTTGGGTAGTATCGACATTTTAACAACATTTGTTCTTTCTATCCAGGAGCATGGAATCTTTTTCCATCTTTTTGTGTCTTCTTCAATTTCTTTCATAAGCTTTCTGTAGTTTTCAGTGTATAGATTTTTCACCTCTTTGGTTAGATTTATTCCTAGGTATTTTATGGTTTTTTATATAATAATGGAAATTTTAAAACAGCTTAAGTATTCAGTAAGTAAAAATGTATTCAGTTATATCTTCCATAGAAATAGGTGGTCATAGATCACTATTGTGTATGAGAAATTTACAATAATTTGAGGAAATGTTTTTGAAGTGAAAAAAACAAGATAAAAATCATTATACTATATGAGCACAACTATATAAACCAAAAAAATAAACTAAAAAATATTCATAGAAAAAAAAACCCGTGAGTACATAAAAAATGGTAATAATGGTTGTCTCAGATGCATTTTTCACTGTTTTGTTTCCTCATTCATCTGTACACCATTGCATTTTAAGTAGGTACAGGGCAGAGTCCCAGATCTTAACAGACATTTCAGTCGGTTTTTAAGTGAATGAATTTCTATAATAAGCATGAGTTACTTTTACATTGAAAGAAATATGAATATAATCCACATCTAAGTTAAGAAAAGGAGAAGTGTGGGAAGTGCTCTAGAAAGGAACCTGATTAATATCTTACACTCAGATTTCCAGTTTTCAAAATGTTTTCACAATTATATTTTATATGATCCTTTTCTGTTAATGACATCATTACTTGCTAAGCTAAGAATTTCTGTTAACCTTGACTTTATCAAACTCTCTGGCCCACCAAAATTCAATTAACCATCAGATCTTGGGTATTTCTTTCTTAGAAATGGCTTTTGATTTCATTGTCATTTTTTCTCATAGTCCCTGCCTTATTTTAGTTCTTTCCTGTATCACTAAATACCCCAATTAGTCTCTCCACTTTCACTTTCCACACTGCTGCCAGAATTATCAGACATGTAAATAACTAGCAGAATTTCATGAATGTGCTATAATAAATAGATTCTGTGGAAGAGAACAGGGGAGAGATTGACACTGCTTCCACATAGTTGCCAAAATATCACTCATCCTAAAATACAAAATTGATCTGCTTAAAGCTTAGTAGTTCCTTGTGGCCTGCATTACTGCTTCTCAAGCTTTGGGTGTATAAGAATCACCAGGGGAACTTGTTACAATGTAAATTATCCCCCCTCCCAAAATGTAAATTACCCAGACTCCAGAAAATCTGATTCAGTGCATCTCTGGTCCTGGAACATGCATTTTTAACAAGACTTCCTATTCTTGGTCCTATACATGTGATCCCAGGACAGAATTTTGAGGAACAGTGACCTTGGAATAAAGTGCAATCTCATTAATTTACTATCAGTCTCACAATTCCGCACCAGCCCACTTTTCTGTATATAGTTTCTGTACTTTCCCACTGAACACCTTGCAGTCTAGCCACTGTGAGCTGCCTCAGCTCACCTAGGCCTTTCTGGACTCCTGTGCTCATCAAGCTCATCCTGTTTCTGCTGCTCAGAGCCCCTTTCGCTATGGCTGCTCCTACCCAATAACCTGTTGACCTGGCACACTACCTTGAGCTTCTGTGTAAACTATGTAAAGTATTCCTGGACTCAGCTCTCCTAGACAGAGTCCGTCTCTCCCTCCTCTGTTTCCTATGGCCTCTTTATTACAGCATGCACACACTGTACTAAGTTTTGCTTACTTATTTACATATCTGTCTTCCTCAATAGATGATAAGCCTTTTGAAGTCAGAGATGTCATTTTATTTATCTTTTACTTCTAGCATAAGCCTGACCCATAATAATTGCTAAAATACATGTATGTCATGTAATTAACAATCTAGTAAAGATGGGGGAGGAGTGATTAGTTCCACTTTTCAGTGAGAAAAATGAGGTCTTAAGTATTTGGTTAGTTACCCATCTTGGGAGTTTACAGACTTAAGATTCACACCCCCAAGATAACCTGGCTTCTCTTCTGGTTCTGGTCCTTACAGGAAAGGTAGACTGTCATAGTAAAATTACACACAAACACATCCCTTTTTTAAGCATCCCCCTCCACTCACCTATCAGTTGATCATGTTTGGGGCAGAAGATGTTGCAATAGGGGCTCCTGGGTGATCATTCAGTTAAACGTCTGACTTTGGCTCAGGTCATGATCTCCTGGTTCCTGAGTTTGAGCCGTGTGTTGGGCTCTGTGTTGACAGTTCAGAGCCTGGGGTCTCCTTTGGATTCCGAGTCTGCCTCACTCTGTACCCCTTCCCCACTCATGCTCTGTCTCTCTCTCTCTCTCCCGTTCTCTTTTTCTCTCCCTCTCAAAAATAAACAAAAAAGGATGTTTCAATAAACTTTTTTATCATACTCTTTATAAAATAAAACCTATCCCTCCAGATTAAGAACTGGTTATTGGATATTAAGCTCTTTGTCCCTGTTTCACATCCAGCCCTGTATGCTCTACTTTGTGATGCTTATTTGTATCCCTTGCAGAAACCATATTATAGTACCTGATGGGGTTTCCACAAATGCTGGTTTAATTAAATTCAGCTGACATTTATGTCGGTAACATTTTCTGCAACAACTAAGACAAAAAGTTATCTATATATGTATAAGTATTCAAGTAGGTTTCTGTCATATTTTTTTAAGTTTATTTATTTATTTTGAGAGAGAGAGAGGGAGGGAATGAGGGAGGGGTTGGGGGCGGGGAGAGAGAGAGAAAGAGAGAATCCTAAGCAGGCTCTGCACTGTCAGCGCAGAGCCTGATGCAGGATTCGAACCCACAAACCACGAGATCATGACCTGAGCCGAAATTGAAAGACTAACTGAACCACCCAGACACCTCTCCATCATATTTTTTAAAGCTCCATTTTCATAGTTTAAATGTGTTTAGCCTTGCTGTAGACTTCAGCCTTAAGGTGTTGATGGAAATCAACCACCAGCTGCAAGGTTCAGATCCAGTGTGCCATAGAATACACATAGCTATGGCTTCAACCAAATGTTAGCAATGAAATATTTAGTAGCAACTGTTCTTTTAAAAGAAACATTTTAGATAATTAGAGTCATCTTGTAATATCCTTATACCCAGCTGTCAGCTTTTTACTTTTTCTGCCAATATTTCTGGAACTGAAATCAAGAAAATGGAAATTAGGGTACCATACTTTGACATACACTAAACACTTAAAAAACTGTTATACCTTATAAAGATTTCCAAATAGAGTTCCTCAGTTTCTCAAGGATGTTTATAAAAAGCAAATACCTATAGTAACCCTCCCCAATATTAAGTTGAAATATATGCATTGGTAAATAATAGGAGCATTAGAGAATTTGAAAAACTGCCTCTATAAATAGCCACTGGTCTTGAAGATTATTAAAGTAAATTTGAGCATTTTAATTTCATTTTGAAATTTTGTTTCTTAATTTTGTTACCATGTTTAATCAGCATCTCACTATCTGATTCTCCGTTTGTTTAGCTTTTGCTATCTTTCTACTTTTAATATACTCAAATCTCCATTTTCTTTTTAAATTTACTTACTTATTTTGAGAGAGAGAAGAGCAGGGTAGGGGCAGAAAGAGAAAGAGAGGAAATCCCAAGCAGGCTCCATGCTGTCAGCACAGAGCCCAGTGTGGGGCTCGAACCCACAAACCGTGAAATCATGACCTGAGCCAAAATCAAGAGTTGGAAGTTTAACTGACTGAGCCACCCAGATGCCCCTGTCAAATGTCTATTTTGTATCATGTCAACTTTAAGTAATAGCCCTGATTCCCCACTATGTTAGACAATGATAATATTATTCTATTTTTCCTTTCAAGTCTTTTCCTACCCTTTCACCATGTTATACAAATGTTATACAAATTTTACATTGTCAAGTAATGGTAACATTTACGTTCTATTCTACAACCATACTTAACCCTGCTTATGTTTTGACTATAGGTAGATTTTAATAGTTGAAACTAATGTTAGTTATATTAAAATGATTATGTAAAAATGTTTCATTCCACAACTAAGAACCCTAGGATTAGATTTCTTTATGTGTTCAACATCATGAGCCACACAAAGAATATTTTTAGCATTCCAGTCACATGGTTCCTCTTTTCATACACTGTATAAGTTTCTCAAAATTGTGCTGTTTTGCTTCATGTTTTGAGCATAATTTTATTACATATTTTGAGTTTTTCCCCAAAGTTTCCAATTGCCTTTTTTTTCTATTGTAAAAATAGTCGTGTACACTCTATATACATGTCTTTAATACCACTAATAACTCCTCAATTTCCTTATCTGTTGCCTAGAGCCAGTTGTATTCTTTTTCCTGAATATTTTTTACTTGGGCCATACAGATTTCATCTTCTAGCTTGGGTTTATTTCTTCCTACAATTGATAAAACTTTATCCTAGGATTGCTTTCTCTTATTATTTATGTTGTTTGGCCACTGGGTCAGTTCCACCATTTCTAGTATAGGATATCTTCTTCTTTCTTGACTTCCATCTGTGGTTGGCTAGAATAATAAATCAGGTCCCTCAGAATTGATTCATGGAAGGAAAACCCATGGAAATACCTTTATTTTTTTTCTTTACAATGATAATTTGCTGAGCATAGAATTCCTGGTCAGTTGTTTTCCAACAGATTTTAATTACTGCATAGTTTTTCACTTGTTATTTTTTTAATTCCAGTGCAGTTAACATCCAGTGTTTCACCTATATAATATTCATCACGGTTATTAATGAGAAGAATGTTTGTTGCCAGTCAGATAATTGTCCCTTTACATACTACCTATTACCTATTTTCCCCCCTGTAAAAGCTTTTAGGCTCTTATCTTTGTCTTTTATCAATAGTATGCAGGATTTTTTTTTTCCATTTATTCTGCTCAGTTGTCTTTTAATCTAAACATGTAGGTCTCTCCAGCTCATATGTTTTTTATTTAATTTTCTTTCTCCATTTTTCTCTTATTTCTTCTGGAATAACAAGTATTTGGTTGTTGGACCTCTTTGATTCATCTTACATCTGTTTACCCCTTATTTTCAATATGTTTCTTTTGCTGTGTGTTTTAGCAGTTTTTTTTTTAATTTTGAAAATCCAGTAGGTGAGATAGATCATTTAATCTGCATTTTATTATGAATAAAGATGAGTAATTATCTGATATTTTTTGGCAACTTGCATTTCTTTCTCTGTGAACTCTCAGTTCATATCCTTCTGTCCATTTTTTATTGGGTTGTTCCTATATATACAGTAGGGATTTCTCCCATTGTTAATTATATGAGTAGCAAATAATTTTTACTAGTTTATCTTTTATCTTTGCCTATGGTATTTTTTGACTACATACAGGAATTTTTGTTTCTGTATAATTGGATTTATCAATCTTTTTATGGCATCTTGATTTCACTTAGGAAAGACTTATATGTAGAAGGGTCATCTCACGTGTACTTACTGTATTTTTATGTTTTGTTTTTTTTTTACATTGTGATTGTTATTCTAAGTAGAATTTATCTGAATGTAAGTTGGGAACCCTCTCTTTTTTTCAAGTGTCCAGCCAGTTATTACAAATGGTCTTTCCTCTATTGATTTGAAATGACATCCTTATTTATATAATACATTCTGTGTCTATTTTAAATTTTCTGTTCTATTGCTATGAACATCTTAACCATGTAATTATTGTGATTTTATTATATATTTTAATATTTGGTAGTACTAGCCCCTTTTCTCTCCTTTCTTTTTTCCCTCCTCTCTCCTGAGTTTTCTGCTTTTCTTTTTTTTTTTTTAACATTAGAATCAGCATAATAAGTTCTGCACACACAAATCATACTAGTATTAATTGGGATCATGTTAAATGTATAGATTATTTAAGGGAGAACTGACATCATTATGAATTTGAGTCTTTCTATCTAAGAACATGATACGTTTCTCCATTCCTTCAAGTCTTTTGTTTTACTCAGAAACATTTTAAAGTTTTCTTTATCTTAAAGCAGTAAAAATTAAACTTTTTCCCCCTCCAAGTGGCTATCAGGATCATCTAGTAAATAATCTATCCTTTTACCTCACTTAGAAATTCTGGGGTTTTTTTTCCCCATACAAAATTGCAGCAACTACTTGTGTTCATTGCTGTACTGAGTTCTTTTCTCTGGATCTGCATCAGCCAATACTATATATACTATTTTTATAACTGAAACTTTAATGCCTACTAGGCTAGTGTCCCCTCATTATCCTTCTTTTAAACACTCAGTATAATAAAAGCTATTATGAAACTTCTTAGACTGTTTTAAAGGCTCTCTTTCACACACACACACACACACACACACACACACACACAGAAAACTACAGCCTCACTTCAGGTATTAATTATCTTATGTAAAGTATTAGCTAATGGATTGAATAGTTTGTGAAAACATACACCTGCACACTGCACAATCAAATGGCATTTATTCTAGAAATACAATGGGTCATATTTTTTTTTAATTTTTTTTAATGTTTATTTATTTTTGAGACAGAGACAGAGCATGAATGAGGGAGGGTCAGAGAGAGAGGGAGACACAGAATCTGAAGCAGGCTCCAGGCTCTGAGCTGTCAGCACAGAGCCCAATGCGGGGCTCGAAATCATGGACTGTGAGATCATGACCTGAGCCGAAGTCAGCCACTTAACCGACTGAGCCACCCAGGCGCCCCTACAATGGGTCATATTAACACTAGGAAATCTGTAACGCGCATGTACACATACATTTTCTTAATCACTCACACATAAACACATAACCTTAATAAAAGATGACTTGACATACTAAATAGTAAATGTCCCAAACCAGAAGCTTTAGTCAGGCTTAATAATGAAAGATTCACACTCCATTCATGTTATGAATAACATAAGGAACAATCAATAACTTCTCTTATTTGTGTTGGTGTGCAACACTGATACAGTTAGACAAGGGAAAGAAAATGAGTATAACAAAGGAGGAGACAAATTATTATTTGAAAATTTTGCTTTTCATTTTGTATATGCATTTCTGTATCCTAACTTCCCATTCATATCCTGCCCTCCAAGTGTAGCCAATGTTAATAGCATGTGATTAATTCTAGGGCAGGGGGAAATAGAAGAGGATAAAGGAATATAATCTGTATTTTTTCATTTTATTAGTGTAGAATTATAATCAACATTTCCTTTTTAAAAGTATATTCTGAGTCTATCATTATATTCCCTTTTTAAATTTGTATTTAATTTTCATCATTAAAATAATTGCATCTTCCAGTAATCACAGAATGATGAGGTTGGGTGATTCTCCTCCATAGGAAACAGGCACAAGAATGCTGGGAGTAACTATAATAATACCAGTGAAGATATATTTTAAAATAAAGAGTAATACTAGAGACAGAGAGATACATTTCATAAATATAAAGGAATGAATACAACAGGAAAATATAAAAATTCTAAGTGTATATCAGTGTAACAGAGGCACAAAATACATGGAAGCAAAAAGCCAACAAAACTGAAAGGAGAAATGGTTCAACATTTAGTGTTGGAGATTTTAGTACACTTCTGTCAACAATGGGTAGGATAAGTAGGCAGAAAAACAGGGTAAATAAGACTTGAATAAGGCAAGTTGACATAATTGACATCTACAATAAATTATACCCAATGCATTCAAAGTGGATTTGAAACATTCATCAGAATGAGCCATCTACTGACCCACACACATAAAATGTATTAGTAAATATAAGAAAATTGAAATTATGCATTGTGTTCTGCAACCACAAGGAATTAAATTAAAAAATCAATACAAAAAAATCAGTACAGAAAGAAATAAGGAAAATCCCCAAATATGTAGAAATTAAATAATGCATTTTTAAGTAACCCATGGGTGAAAGAAGAATTCACAGGGGAAATTAGGAAATATTTTTACCAAATGAAAATAGAAATATAACAACATATGAAAATAATCAGTATATAGCTAAAGCAGTGCTAACAAAGAAATTTGTAGCTTTAAAGACCTACTAGAAAAGAAAGGTCTAAAATCAATGATCTAAGCTGCTGCTTTAAGAAGCTAGCAAAGAAAGAGTGAATTAAACCCAAAATAAGTAAAAGAAAGGAAATAATAAAGATCATAGCACAAATCAAGGAAATAGAAAATAGAAAATCAGTGAAAAGCTGGTTCTTTAAAAAGTTCAATAAAATTAACAAACCTTTAACTAGAATGATCAAGAAAAAAGGAGATGCAAATTAACAATATTAAGTATCTATTTTATAGATACTTAAAAATATAATAAAGGAACATTATGAACGACTTTACACTAACCAATTTGATGACTTAGATGAGGTGGAAAAATTCCTTGCAAAATTCAAATGACCAAAATGGACTCAAGAAGAAATAGAAAATGTAAATAGACTTACATAAAGAAATTCAATTAGTAATTTAAAACCTTCCAACAACAAAAAAAATCCAGACCCTGAAGGCATAGCTGGTAATTCTGACAAACATGAAAGAATTAAAAATACCAGTCCTACAGAAATTTTCAACATACAGGAGTATGTTGAATACAAAATACAGGAGTAAAAAATGTCACAACTCACTTTATGAGGCCAACATTACCCAGTTACCACAACCAAATGAAGACATTGTGAGAAAAGAAAAATAGTAGCCAATATTCCTCATGAACATAAGACACAAAAACCCTTAACAAAATATTAGCATGTTAAATCTAGCAGTATATAAAAAAAATAATACATCATAGCCATGTGGGATTTATCCTAGTAATGCAAGGCTGGTTTAGCTTCCAAAAAATCAATTCAATGTAATATACCATGCTACCGAGATAAAGTTGAAAAAAATATATTTGCATCCCAGTAGATACAGATGACAAAATTCAGTACAGACTTACAATAAAACCTCTCAGCAGAGTAGGAATTGAAGGCACCCCCCTTAACCTGATAAAGGATGTTTATGAAAAAACCATTAACATACTTCATGGTGAATGATTTTATGCATTTCCACTTTAAGATCAAGACCAAGTCAAGGATGTTTGCTGTCACCACTTTTATTCAGTATTACACTGGAGGTCATGGCTGGTGCAGTAAGGCAAGAAAAAGAAATGAAAGGACATACAGAATAGAAAGAATGAAGTAAAATTATTATTCACAGGTGGCATGTGTATAGAAAGTTCTAAGAAATCTGCAAAAAAGGATGAGTATGTGAATTTACAAGGCTGTAGAAGATTGTTAATAAACAAGAACTAATTGTATTTCTACATACTAGCAATGAATGATCCAACAATGAAATTAAAAAACAAAAAACCACGGTAATATTGTATAATTACTTAGAAATGAATTCAACAAAAGATATGCAAAACCTTTACACTGAAAACTACAAAGTATTGCCAACAGAAATTAAAGAAGACCTAAATTAATTGAGAGATACACCATGTTTTTGAATTGGAAGAGTAAATATTGTTAGGGTGGCAGTTCTCATAAAACTGAGCTATAGAGTGAATGCAATCCCAATCAAAATCTTGTCAGTCTTTTTCATAGGAATTGGCAAAATGATTCTAAAATTTATATGGAAATGCAAAGGCATAAAGTAGCAGCAAAAAAAATGTAAGCACAGTCATCTAAGGACTTAAAATACCTGATTTTTAGAATTGCTAGGAAGCTACAGTAGTCAGAATGGTTCAGTATTAGCATAACGATAGACATATAGATGAATGGAGGAAATTTGGAATCTAGAAATTGAACCATACTTAATAGGATAATTGATTTTTTACAAAAGTACTAATATAATTCAAGGGGGAAAGAATAATCTTTTCAAAAAATGGTTCTAGAATAACTAGATGTCCATTTGGAGAAAACTTTTTTTTTTTTTTTTTTGGAGAAAACTTTTTTAAGTTCATTTACTTTGAGAGGGAGAAAGAGGGAGAGAGGCAGACAGAGAGAGGGAGACAGAATCTTGGGCAAGCTCTGCACTTTCTACAGAGCCCCACGCGGGGCTCAAACTCACAAACCCTTGAGATAGTGACCTGAGCATTTGGAGAGATTTTTAAAAAGATCCTTAACACAATCTTCACACTAAACCCCAAAAATTCATTCAAAATGGATCCTAGACCTAAACATAAATGGTAAAAATGAAAACATCCTACTAAGTGAAAGAAGCTAGACACAAAACATTGCATACTGAATGATTTCAGTTATGTGAAACTCCAGAATAAGAAAAAACATACAAAGACAGAAACCAAATTATTAGTTACCTAGGACCTGGGGTAAGAATGAAGATTGAGGATTGACAACAAAGGGAGAAAACTTATAGGGGTAGGTAGCTGTTTTTAACTTGATTGTGGTGGTAATTTTCACAACTGTTACACATTTACCAAGACATATTGAACCAAATTTTAAATTACCTCAGATAAATAAAAATACAATCATGTTGTTTTAAATTACTACTGAAAGATTAATTAAAAAGTTTACCACTCCTCCTTCCTCCCATCCTGTCCCCTAAACTTGTCTTGCCTTAAGTAATTCTTCAGGAAAACCACTTTCAACTATTTCAGCTGCTCATATTTACCACTTATAATAATGGAGTATAGTGCTATCTCTTGGTCCACCAATATTTGACATCCATTCATTTCTTCTTATAACATGATTTTACCTCTTTTAATGCCTTACTTTGCCTTATCTCATGTCCTAGTATATTATTTCTGGCTAAATATACACTTAGTATTTTTATTATTATGACCACATAATATTATTCAGTAATGAAACAAATAGTGCATGTGGTTGTATCTCCAGTAATGAAACAAATAGTGCATGTGGTTATATCTTTTATGGTACAATATTTTTGCTTTTATTGTTTAAATTAATTACCTCATTTAAAAAATTTGCTTAGTTAAACCATCATATCTGAGTTTCTTCCCACATGCTTCGAGCCTCTTTGTAATACCATTCACCCATGAGATAGTTTGGTTATTTTCCAAAGATAACCTTCCTAGAGACTTCAGTTTCTCTGATTTAATCTTGACTGCTCCCTAGGTCTGTTTCACAGCTGTTTCGGTAAGACTTCTCTTTGCTCTCATCCTGGAAATTCCCTACACCTGCTTCCTGTGTTGCAGCCTCATTTCCTGTACCCTATATCTTCATGGTTTATTCCCTCATTTACAGGAGCATATCCTTTAGTGGCTTCCTGAAAAGAGATAACTGAGAGGTAAATTTTTTGAGATTTTTGCATACCTGGATATGTCATTTTCTACTCCTACAATTATGTGATATTTTAGATGAGTGTAGAATCCTAGATTGAAAATCATTTTTACTCAGAATTTTTACAGTATTCTTTCTTCTGGTTTCCAGTTGTGCTATTTAGTGGTCCAGTGCCATTTCTGGTTCCTGATCTTTTATTTATTTATTTATTTTTCTCTTTGGAAGTGTTTATTCTCTTCATGCCTAGTATTTTGAAACTTTAAAGCATTGTATTTTTCATTTATCGTACTGTGCACTATGTAGGTCCTTGCTTCCTGCCGACTTAACATCCTTCAGCTCTTGGAAACTTTTTGCCTTTTTTGATATATTCTCACCTCTGTTTTCATTGGTCTTTCTGGAATTCCTACAAATCAGGTATTAAACTTCCTGGATTTCTTTTTCTAATTTTTTACCTTTCCCTTCTATTACTCATCTCTTTCTCTTTTTTCTGCCTTGTGGAAAATTGCCTTGACTGTAACTTCAAGTTTTCATTGAACTTTTTTTCAGCTCTTACTGTCTAATTATTCTTTTCTTATTGATTGCTCATCTGGTTAATGATAATAGTATTTTCTCTTAGAATATCTTAGTTTTCTTGACATTTTTTTCTGTTCCATCACTGTTTCTCAGCACTCCTATGATGTTTTGGTCTCTGTCTTTAGTATTGGAGACTTGCCTGAAATGCATAAGAATTTTTGACTGTCATTCATATTTAAAAGAATTTAAAGGCTGGTGGAAAATAGAGTTTGAGAGCAGAGCTCTTGTCTGTTGGTGGACCATGCTCTAGGAAATCCCTAAATGTCATGATCTTTCTCTGGGTTAGTCAGTTTTGGATCCTTTTCTGGAGAAAATTTATCATCTCCTGTGTAGAGCTGCAAGTGCTCTTGAGCCATACTGAAGAAAGGGGCTTCGAGTCTTTCTTATAATCTTCTGGTTTTAGTCACAACTTTACCCTTATCTACTTCTGTGTCTATTTAAGTCCAAAGTCCCTTGGGTTTAATTTTTCCAGAAACTCTACCTTCTGAGTTCTGAAGGATTGGGAAGTCATTGACTACACTAAGTGGACTTAACCTGGAATTCTAATAGTTCCAGGTATCTCCTAGCTCCAAACCTTTCTGAGGTTAAGAATTGGCTTGCTTCTTATCTATAGGCACTTAAATTTAATATTCCTCATCTCAGTGAGCATTCTCTCTCTCTCTCTTTTTTTTTTTTTTTTTTCAGCCTGTCTATATGTTATGGTTTAGGGTTACGGTTTTCTGGCTTTATCAAAGAAGGTGTTTGTTTACCTTATTCGGGAGTGATTGGAGGCACAGAGGTTTTTACCCTGATATTTTGAAATCAGAAGTCTGATTTTTTTTATTGTTTTTAATGTTTTATTTATTTTTGAGAGAGAGAGAGACAGAGCATGAGCAGGGGAGGAACAGAGAGAGGGAGACACAGAACTGGCAGCAGGCTCCAGGCTCCACAGTCACCACAGAGCCCAACGCGGGGCTCGAACTCATGAACTGTGAAATCATGACCTGAGCCAAAGTCGGAGGCTTAACCAACTGAGCCAACCCAGGTGCCCCTGTTTCTTCCCTTTTTATAAGCACACTGTTCTACAGCTCTTCCTCAACCTCCTTGTGTATTTTGGTGTTCTTTTCATATTAGTACACATAGATCTACATCATTCATCTTAATAGCTGTGTAGGATTTCATAAATTACATTACTATAATTTACATAATTATTACCCTATTAATATGAGGTTGTTTCCAGTTTTTGCTTTCATGAACATTGCCTCTTTGAATATTCTTTAAACTGCTTTTTGGTAAATTTGTACAAATATATCCATATAATAACTTCTACTGGGAGATTGCCTAGTCTAAGAATATGTACATTTTAAATTTTGAATCATATTGGAGTGCCTGAGTAGACCAGTTGGTTACATGTCCAAGTCTTGATTTTGGCTCACATCATGATCTCACAGTTTGTGAATTCAAGCCCCACGTCAGGTTCTGTGCTGGCAGTGCAGAGCCTGCTTGAGATTCTCTCTCCCTCTCTCTCTGTACCTACCCTGCTTTCATTCTCTCTCTCTCTCTCTCTCTCTCTCTCTCTCTCTCTCTCTCAAAATAAATAAATATTTAATCATATTGTTAGAATTGTCTTCTAGAAAGTTTACATTTCCACCAACTTTCTAAGAGTGCTATTTTTGCAGTCATGGGTTTCATCAAGCTTAATTTTTTCAATCTGATAAGTAAAAAATGGGAATATATCATTGTTTTTATTTTCATTTTAAAATTATTGCCTTAAGCTTATCCCATTTAAATTTCCTTATCTGCAAACTATTTGCAATGTTTTCTTATTCATCTTTTTCTTACTGACTTGTCCAAACTATTTGTAAATTACCAAAAATAAATTAGCCTTTTGTCCTATCTGTTGTAAATATATCTTTACCAGTTTGCCAGTGGTCTTTGAATTTGGTTTGTGGTACTTTTGCCAGACCAAAATCTTTTACTTTTATTTAGTCATATTTATCCACTTTTTTCCCGTATGTCTTCTTGGTATTATACCATTAATATGTAAATAAACCATAGTTTTCCTTTATATGAACAATAACCAATTATATAATGGACGAGAAGAACTCATTTATAAAATTAACAATAAGATCACTTATCTAGAAATAAACTTAGTAAGCCATAGCAGAACTTACATGAAGCAATCTTTTAAAACTCTACTGAGAAGGCAAAGATTTCTTGGACAAGACACAAGAAGCACTAATAAAAGAAAATAAGATGAATAAGACTTTATCAAAATTAAAATTTTTTGCTCATCAAAAGACAGAATGGGAAAAAAAAATATTCTCAGTTTTTACTGAGTGACAGAAGTGACAAAAGAACTTACACCAGAATATATAAAGAACCTCTGAAATCAACATTATAAAAAATCAACTACCAAATACAAAAATGCATACTCAAACAGACATTTCACAGAAGGTAAACAAATGGCCAGTAAGCACATGAAGAAATTTCAACATCATTAGTCATCAGTAAACAGTAAAACACTATGGTTTTAATTTGTAGAGGTACCACTATATACCCACTAGAATAGCTTAAATGGAAAAACTGATACCACTAACTCGTTATGAGGATAAAGAGCAACTGGAATTCTCACTTATTGCTGGCAGTAATGCAAAATGGTCAGTCACTTTGGAGAACTGGTAGGTAGGTAAACATAATGTTTACCTTATGTATTGAGAGGTCCCCAACACCATCGCCAGGTTTGTTTGCTAGCCAAGAGGACTCATAGGACATGGTGTGTAATCATATGTATGACCAAAGAGTACAAAGCACAGTCAACAAAAGGAAAAGGTACATGGGGAGAAATCCAGGGGAGATTACGTGCAGGCTTCCAAGGGTCCTTTTGTAGTGGAGTCACCCAAGGTAGACTTAATTTCCCCAGCAAGAAGTTGAGACAACATGTATGAAATGTAGACAACCAGGAAAGCTTGTTGGGTTCAGCACACAAATGTTTTGAGGCTGATCCTTCTGCCCAACACATACCCAAATTCCAGAAGGCAAGCAGATACTCAATATAAACCATATTGTTTTCATAAACAGTTTAGGCACAGTGAGCCACTTTTATCAGTTAGGGAGTAAGAATTCACTAAACTCCTTGATCCAACTTCCTAAATGCCAGCCAAGGGCCAACTTTGCAAGCAGGCCTTCTTAAGGGCAAGTAGTCAGTCTGCATACCTTACAACCCAGTATTTTACTGCTGAGTATTTACCAAAAGAAGTGAAGGTATATGTCCACTAAAACAAAAAAACTAAGAATGTTCGTGGCCAAAACTGGAAACAGCTCATATATTCAACAATTGGAGAATGGATAAATGAGCTGAAATATATTTTGGTCTGCTACTTGGCAATTAAAAAGAATTAATTGGTCATATATCAACAGCATGCATAAATCTCAAATGCAGTTATGTTAAGCAAAAGAAGCCAAACACAAAATAGTATATACACTGTATAATTCAATTTATATGAAGTCAAGAACCTGCAAAAGTGACCTATGATTACAGAAATCAAAATGTGATAATCAAGGGGCAGAGAGAGAAATGAATTGGAAAAGAGCACGAAATAATGTTCCGGGTTAATAGATATGTTCTATATCTTGGTTTGTATGGTGGTTACATGGATATAAAAAGTTGTTGAAAGTCATCAAACTGAACACTTAAGCTCAGTTAAGAACACAGTGCAGTTCACTGTGAGTTAATTACAGTACAATTAAAAAGTTATTACTAAGGAACATTGAAAAACAGAAAACTGTAAGTACATAGTTGGATAGGAAGTATGCCTCCCTAAACTAGTAGAAATCAGAGTTTCTCAAAATACCAGTTTTGCTTTGATCTTTGTTTTGACTTTAACAAAATGAATCTGAAGTTAATTTGGAATTAGAAACCAGGTTTAATGGGACTGAATGGAAAGCATTTGGGCTGAATTGAAAGGATAGGTATGATTGAAATGGCAATGAATAGGAATAGAGGTAGGAGAAAGATCATGGACCCTTTTTCTAAAACCAAAAAAATCTGTAAGGGAAAATGATTGATCTAGAAAGCTTAGAGCTTGGAGTGTGGGGGGAAAAAGAGTAAGGTGGGGGGAGCATAGTTGTAATGGTTGGTGAGGCTTTGAGTTTGAACTATATTCTGTAGATGCTAGAAATTCACCGTATTATTTTAATTGAGTAGTGATGTGATTAGGTAGATGTTTTAGGTAGCCAGTATTCCTCACACTGGCTAATTGGGGAGGGAAGAAACTAAATACTGTGCTTTCACGGCTTTTTGCCTTAGTTCATACAGCACTTAGACTGCTGCTCATTTTGTACCAGTCAGAAATCCTATCATTCATTAAGCACCTTTCCCTTAAGCGCATACATACGCTTTGTCCTGTAATTACTATATTCTGCTTTCCAGATTGTAAGGTATTAGAACTCTATTCTTTTCACCTTCATTTATATACACATATGAATGATCTTTTCCCTCTTCTTTTCCATCAGTCATCCCTTCACTTTAATTGCCAGTGTCTTATAGATAACAATTACTTTATGAAGGCTTGGTGAATTAGAGACCTGTCATTGTTCCATATGAGAACTCATTAGGGTTTAGAAGTGATAGAGAAGATGCCCCCCCAAAGTGATGCATTTGAGGGTGATTTAATGGGTGGAAGTGACATCATGCAAGAGAAGTTGAGAACTCCAAAGGGTCCAGCCTTGGAGATTGAGAGAGTGGTGGTGTCATGAATAAACAGAGTAAAAGGTACCAACAAGAAAAAGAATTAAAAGAGGCCAGGAAGATATCCTAGAAAGATTATTTTGACTTTTATTGGGGAAATTTGGGGGGAAATTTTAAATCATTTAAAACATCAATAGTTCCTTACCTTTGTAACTTTTACCTTTCAATTATGAAGATATTTTAAGACAAGATATAGAATACGAACCTGAGAACTTCCTAACATTTAACATTATGAAAATAATCCACTTTTAGACTGTTCTCTACATTATTGCAGTGACTTTGTAATAGATTACTCAAATAGTGAAGGGGAGGTAGGTGTGTGTGTGTGTGTGTGTGTGTGTGTGTGTGTGTGTGTGTGTCTGTGTCTGTATTTTGTCCTGGGAAGATGACATTATGATTATGACAGGACAGAACAAAAGAGCAGTACTGAAAATAGTTAGATTAAAGGTTGTTTTTCTGTCACCACACACCAGATATGTAGAGTAGTAAAAGCAGACAGATGGACAGTTCTGCTAGTTTCGGAGTGTTCGAATACAGAAAAGAAACATTCTGTTCCATTTATTCAGAAAAGGAATTTCTAGGCTAAATTACTGGTTTCAGTAATAAGTTTCATATTCTGACCAAAGAAACATTTTTTTTTACCCTGGGGATAATGACTCATGCTCTTCTCAGAATTTTGCTTTTGTGTAAACTAAAGTGCAGTCATAAATACAGCACTGTTATTTGGATCTTAGTGCTAATGATACCATTGTGAGAGACTAGTGATGGGTAAGAACACTAGTATTGTAAAGCCAATTGAAACAAAGGGACCAAGCACAGGTTTTAATTGGCCGATTCCTAGGGACGTTAAAGTAGATTTTTTTAAACTAATAAGCTAATTATTGTGGTTTTGTTAATTACGCTTTAAAAATAGAGCCCATACTTTTATCTTAAAAGAAAAAAAAACCCATCATTTTGAGGTTGAGACAAAAGGTGAATTTCTGATTTCCAGTACTGACACTGGGAATACTTTATAGAATTTTTCTGTGCCTTTTTTTCTTATGCCCCACCAAATTGGTATGAGACTATCAAACTGTGATCCCTTAGACCATGAAGCCACTGTCAAATGATAGGAAGTATAAGCATTGACTAGATGAAGTTAAAAGTTTAGACAGTCCAGTTTTAGTTTAACCTTAATCTTGCAATTTTAGAAATAGCAGTTTGAATGTGCTCTTTACCATAATAGATGCTCTCACTTTAAAATTTCACCTAAGCATTCTCCATCACGTATCCATCCCTGTAGTAAGCATTACTGAGCGCAGACTCAAAAGTCCCTTTTATCATCCCCCACAATCTCTCTCTTTGCACACTCATTCCCTTTCTTGAGTATTACTCCGTAGTGAGGGTCCAGAATTTTAGCCCCTTTAAATTGTCTTCTTCAAACTTTCTTACATCTTTCTCTGTGCCTTTAATTTCAGCAAGATTACCTAATACATTATAATGTGTGAAGTAGTTGTTGGGATAATAGACAGTTTAATGACTTAGGTTAAATAACTAGTTCCTGTCAGTTGATACATTTTCTAAGGAAGCAGTTTAACTTAATGAATTATTATAAGGTATTTTTTATTTTTTAAACTATATACCTTAAGTGGTCAACTGGTGACATTGAACATCAATGAATAAAATAGAAATACTGTATGTACTGATTGCTTATGTTGCTATTTTTACACATTTACACCCATTTCAATTTGTCATTCTCATTGCTCTCATTTTAAGGTATAGCAACTATAGTTTCCCAGACATATGGTGTATTATACTATATTAAGTATAAAATAACAGTAAATGTTTAAAATGCAAAGACCATCTAATATATCTCTTTCATCATTAAATGGATTCTGAAGTACTGTGCCCATATTAGAGTGGCTGAAAAAAAAATGATTTTTAAAAATGTTTGTGCTTCCGTGCCTCCACATTGTTGTTGCTGTCACTCATAGAACTCTTCTGTTCACATGTCAGTAGGTGATGCTTGTGCTGAAAGTAAGCCCCTCTCTCTCTGATTGCACTTCTGGGAGGTCTGTGTTCCTTTGCTTGCCAGACAGCTATTCTGCATTATTTAAAATTTTGCTTTAGTGAAATAGCCTTTTTATCAGAGATCAAATATTGAAGGATGATAAATCATGATTAAAGTTGGTCAATAATTCAGTGGAGTTTTTTGCCCTTACTATTAAATACTAAACTATTCTGTTATTGCCAGAAAATGGAGTGGATGGCAGATTTTGGGTTTACAATGTTGAGTTGGTCAAAAATGAAAATAATACTCCAAAGCAAAGAGACCTTCTGTGAAATAAATCTGGTGAATATATTGGGTCTGCTAGTACCCCCAGTCAAAGCTAGCTCTCCTTATTGGACTGGACTAGACTGAACATTTACTATTTTGTCACTTGGGGGTTCTTTTCTCTTTGTCTGTGGTCACAAACTACTCATTCTGAGGAAGACAGAACAACTGGATCTACTGAGAAATCTGTAGCTAACTCAGGGCTCACTTTATAATGGCAGTAGACTCATCTTTTCACCATTGTCAAGAAAGACCATATGGTTAATTGGTGGAGTGCAGGCAGGTTTTAATGCATCTAGACACTAGCAGGCTACCACCAGAAGGAATAGTACTTGACTAGAACCCCCCGTAGTAATTAAACTATGTCTTCATCCTGTGACATAAAGAAATAAGATAGCTGTTCATTCTTGGTGAATGTAGAAAACAAAAGGGAACGCTGTGAAGCACGTGTTTTCCCGAAGTTCATCCACCCTCGCCCATAGTAGCAGGAAGACTTGGAAGAAGATTGTTGAAGTATTCAAAGCCATGGAAAGGCTTATGAAGGAATTAAACTATACCAGATAAGTAAGTAAATAAATAAATAAGTAAATAAGTAAGTAAATAAATAAAGAAGAAAAAGTCATTTGATAAACTTTAGGAAGCATGTTTGTGGCTTACGGAAACATTTTGTCTTCAGTGTGTTACAGATCTTTAAAAGAATAAAGTCAAGTGAGCTGGAAGACATATTGCTAGGGTTACCTTTTGCTAGATGTTCTTAATTCAGATGTTTAATCTGGATATTCTTAAACTTTTTAGTGAATTTATCCAGCTAGGACCTGAATAATGTACTCTTTTGTCTCTTCTTTTTCTGTAAATCACTAGCAGCTAGGAAATAACAGTTTTACAAATCAACCAAATCCAGGATGGTGTTAGCTTCTTTAGGGCAAGAATGAATGAAGTTATTTTTGGTGAAGTCCCCAGGCTTTTGAAAGAGAGGGGAGAGTTAGTTTTCATACAAACTTTAAGCAGAAAAGTTAGAGTCCTTTTATACTCCTTAATCCGTCAATCAAGAAAGAAACAATGTGTGGTTGGCAACATCTATGTAATTCCAAGTAATATATTGATATTCTTCCTGAAGTAGATAGGACATGAGTCTCATTTGTAAAGGGGAATTACAAAGGACTGTGAGCCCCATAGTTTGGGTATCATCAGTAATAAGTTTATAAACTTACTTATGAAAGGTTAATCTTTCAGGCCCTTTTCTCTTTATGTTCCATGGAAGCTAAAATATTTGATTAGCAGGAAATTAGAGTAACATTTCAAGAACCCCTCCATATTTTGCATTTCCTTCCTTCCTTCCTGGGCTGGTCTCCATTGATCTGATATTGGTTAAATTTTCATGAAGGCAATCAGGTGCATAATTAAGGTTCTATTTTCCCTGTATTCTTGAAGAATACTCTTGGCCCTTCAATGTAGAAACAGCTATAAAATTTAAATACCTTAGGGTTATTTCTCTGTTTTATATAAAGATACTAGTTTGTAACCATTTATAAGGAGAGTGTTTTTTTTCCTCATTAAAAACTTATCCTCCAATATGAGGCAGCTGACTTTGACATTTTGTAAATAAATTGTTCTTATGCTTAAAAAAAAAAATTATCCTCCACATTATACCAAATTTCCTTTAAGTGAACCAGATAGTCAATTACTTAATGTAGAAGATGGGCTGTGTTGTTGGGTTTTAGCCCAAAAAGATCATTCCTGCCCATTTTCAATCAAACCAAATATGATTAAAAGGCATTTTTTTTTAACATGAAGAGAAATCAGTGGTATGGTCTATGTAATTCGCCTTCACTTCTCTCTTTTCCTAACTGGTTGTTATTTTTTTTCAGTCCAAGAGCCAAAAGTATTTGTAACTATGACTTTGCATTTTTGTTTCTGTTGCTCATTCCTTTTTGTCTGTTTTTCTTTAAATAAGAAAACCAGTATAATCTCATGTATGAATGTAAAGAAGTAGATTTTACAAATTATGTATAGCATAATTCTAAAATAAGATTTTTTTGGCATGTAGTTCTATATTTTTTTTTTCTTATGTCTCTTGTTGACTTGTGTGATTGTTTTATCATTATTGAAATATGTCAGATACCCATTTGATGCTTATGCTCTGCTCAGAGTGTACAAACTGAGTTAAATAGATACAGGTCTCATCCTTTAGGCATTTTGCAGTTCATTAAGAATACAGAGACAAGGGGTGCCTGGGTGGTTCAGTCGGTTAAGCATCTGACTTCGGCTCAGGTCATGATCTCATGGTTCATGAGTTCGAGCTCCGCGTCGGGCTCTGTGCTGACAGCTCGGAGCCTGAAGCCTGCTTTGGATTCTGTGTCTCCCTCTCTCTCTGCTCCTCCCCTGCTCACACGCTGTCTCTCTCTCAAAAATAAATAAAGATTAAAAAAAAAATTTTTTTTTAAAGAATACAGAGACAAATATAAAGATGAGGACAGAAACATGTCTACAGATATCAAGTACATAAGCAAAATACTGTGCATCAAAAATTTTTTCATAATTATGAAATCGGCTTGAAACCATAAAGTTCTGGCCCTTTTCTGGGCCCATGGATCTTGATAGAATTGATCCAGTAGATAAGAGAGGGAAATTTTATTGAATTTTCATACTCTAAGCACTGTGCTAAGGATTTTATATGTATTATTTCATTGAATTCTTATAAGTCACTGTGGGATAATAACTTTTTATTCACTTTGTGCAAATAAGAAAACTCCTGGGGAGGTTTTATGGACTGCAGAGTTCTCCAGAGGCTCAGTAGAGCTGAGGATGATGGAACAGTGATCTGAACCAAAGCAGTAACATTGGTTAGGCCATTTCTGCTGTACCCTTAGAACTAGACTGCTCTCATTTATGTTGTTTTCTTTGCTGTTAAACACTGAATAATACCATAGTTGAAAAAATGTAGAAGTTTCCAAAATGTTTTCAGGTCCATTGATTGTTTGCTCGGGGTATTAAGATGTTAAAGCTCAAGTCACTGGTTAGATTCTCTTTATGGAATCATTAGCTTTGTCCTTTTCTTTGGGCAAAAGAAGTCACCCTTAATTCTTTCCACCTGTCTTATCAGTACATGCCATCAGTCACAAGGTGTGCTGGCTAATAAGGAGGAACCAAAGAATTATAGCAAAAATATACTATTACCAGAAAAAACAAGGTGAGGGGCACCTGGGTGGTGCAGTTGGTTAAGCATCTGACTTCAGCTCAGGTCATGATCTCAAGGTTTGTGTGTTCGAACCCCACATCAGGCTCTTTGCTGACAGCTCAGAGCCTGGAGCCTGTTTCGAATTCTTTGTCTCCCTCTCTCTGTGCCCCTCCCCCACTGGTGCTCGCTCTCTCTCTCTCTCTCTCTCTCTCTCTCTCAAAAATAAGTAACAATTAAAAAAAACCAAAAATTTTTAAAAAAGGAAAATCAAGGTGAAATATTAATGTATTTTTATCATTTGAAGTAGTAGTCATTGTTTCAGTTCTATATTGAAATCATAATATACCACGTACTGCCATCTTGATCTAAAAAAGTAAATGGAGTTTCTAAAGTTGCCTAATATACCACTGACCTCTGACTGCCTGCTGCTTGTTTTATGTGGAGATATAATAATCTGCCTTTACTCCCTCACAAAGAGAAAAGAAACGTTTCCTGGAAAACTATGTCATTGTGGAATCATTTGTCTTATTAAATTGTATGATATTGTGAAATATCTCTTGTATTTTCCACATGGTTTAACTACATTTACCTTTCCTCATAATCGTATCGATCCCTTTGTCATCTCTGTGAATATTTAGTCTCCTTTTGAGCTTAAATTTTAAGAAATTTTATTCTACCACACACTAAAATTTGAACTTTTAAAGTTCAAATTGGTAAAATTGGTGATTACATGTTTTGAGATTTGGTAAGGCTTCTTTACATATCTATTTAAAATATGGAATTTAAATTCATTATGTAATAACCTAAGATCAAGTATTTGTTAATCTATACTTCATTAATGGCTCTTGTGCTTGTTTACCCCATTTGATTCTGCTATTCACCTTGGATTCTTTTAACCCACCTAAATAAAGTCCTTATTCACATTTATTGATAATCACAAATCTACATTGGCATAGGCATTACTGACTTAGACCTTCACTGTTTGCCGTTATTTTAAAAAAATCCATTAGCACAGACCCTTCTAAGCCCATCTATGAACCTCATATTTGGGAACCCTTGTTTTAAATAACCCATTAAATCTCTCAAGTGTATTTCACAGCACTGTGAATTTAATAGTGAAAATGAATTGTATGCCCTTCTAAAGGAATTTGAATTTTCTACATACCAGTCATGAGAACTCGATTTTCCACCCCCAAGTTGTTAGGGTCTGTGAATAACTAAAAGAATGAGTTAAATCTGTTTTCTCATGGTCAGCTTGTAAAGGTCAGTAAAGGACAGCATTTTGAAAGAAGTGGATAAAATACATCCTTCCAGCACTAGTGTATATTACAGCTGTCCCTTTGGATTCACTCCAACAACAGCTCAGTGACTCTTGGAGGAAGAGAATTTTAGAGGCCCTAACCGGGGCTCATGAAGAATTATACCAAAAAACACTTGCTTCCCATGCATGTCCACTGCAGTGAAATTGTTTAAAATCATGCTTCTTACCCTTCAAATCCAGTTAGTCTTTCGGTGTTTTTGATTTCCCTTTATCAGGTATCTGTGTCCATCTCTTCTGTTACTATTGGTACTTCTCTTTGTTTCAGGCCCTTGTTACATTTTCTCTGGGATAACTTCAACAATTTAATTTTCCTGCTTACTTCTTATCCTCTAGGGCTGTGGTGACCCAAAAAAGACCTTATCCTGGAAGAGTCCATAGTCTAGTAGCAAGTCAAACATGGATATGTTTAATAACTTTATTAAGAATAAGCAGTCATAGATATATATGTAAGAGAGTGGGTAACATTAAGAAAGAGAGTAACTAAATGGAAGTATTTAAAGTAACTTTTAAGGAGAGTAATCAGAGTATAGAATTAATAGTCTAGATTTTCATCATGTTCTTTCTGTAAAAGTACAGAAGTTTTTTTATTTTGTTTTATATCAGACTAAAGTAAGGATTCATTTGGTAATTAAAAACAGGAAAGCATGTTTTCTAGTTAATGAGCAAATAAAAAGATGGAACTGAACTAGCAATAAAACTACATGTTAATGTTTCTCTGTTGATCTCTCTGAGAATGAGGGGTGAAAATATCTTGTCAACATATATCCAAATACACTTACTGGTTTATAAATGTATCCATTAAATCAAATAGCATTGGCTAAATGTATCAGTTAAATGAGAAATAAGTATTTGTAAAACTTTTGGTCATTCACTAAACACTTACGAAGCTTCTGTATTTGTGGAACATAGATCTCTAGGAAACACAAGCTGCTTATTTTAGCAAAATTATGGCTGTTTGAGGTGATTAAGCTGCCAGTGGAGTCAGTATAGATAACCCCCTAAATTTCCAAGTGTACACTTCAAAATAGCTTTATTATTTCTGGTGACTTTTAAAAAAAATTCTTTTAATGTTTATTTTTGAGAGAGAGAGAGACAGAGACAGAGAGACAGAGTGTGAGCAGGGGAAGGGGAGAGTGAGAGGGAGACACAGAATCCGAAACAGGCTCCAGTCTTTGAGCTGTCAGCACAGAGACCAATGCAGGGCTCAAACCCACAGACCATGAGATCGTGACCTGAGCCGAAGTTGGACGCTCAACAGACTGAGCCACCCTGGTGCCCCGTATTATTTTTAATGACTTTCTGATGCAGATGTACTATTGATTATTTTAAAAACAATTAAATGTATTTAAAACATACATTTTGAAATTGAGACCTGAATTAAAATACCTAAAATATACTTTATATTTTAAAGTAATCAAGTCAGAAAAGGTCTCTGCAGTCTTAGGGTGTGTTTACAGAGATTCATAATTCACAGGTACATACTAGATTTTGGTTGCTGGATTTTGAGATGAGTATTAGCAAAAGAATACTTTAAGTATTTAATATTTAAGTATTAAGTATTTAAGTATTTAATACATTAAGTGATGACAAAGAAGCTGATGATAAACTATCTTGCTTGAATTATGGCTAAAGGAATTGGAGGTAAAAAGATCCAGAAAAAATTCTAACATGACAAGCATGTGAAGAAGTAGAAAAGACAGAAAGTATGGAATGAAGATTAGAAATAATAATGTTTAGGGATAACTTTAGAAATGCTCCACAAAAAATTCTGTATCAGGCAGTGAGCTCCCCAAACTGAAAATATCCAATTAATTGACTTCTGAGATACTTTCCTATTTCAGGATTTTGACCTCACTGGCTTAAAATTAATGCTTCCTCTCCACCTCAGCCCCAAAGGACTTTGAGTGAAAGTATACGATTATCGTAAAAAAAAAAAAAAAAGGCAGGGTTAGGGATGATTTATTAAGCAGCATGCATTTAGAAAACTCTCCAGTTGATATCGGGTTAATTCTGATAACGTATCAGAGATCAGCAAACTTTTTCTGTGAAGGGCCAGATATTAAATGTTTTAAGCCACATGGTCTCTATAGCATCTGCTCAATTCTGCTGCTATAGTGGGAAAGCATTATTTACAATATATAAACACAATTTATTGGATGTATTCCCATTTAAATTTATTTGCAAAAGCTGGTGGTGAGCTGGATTTAGCATGTGGGCCATAGTCTGACAATCTTTGCCTTAAATGATGAAACCTGAAAATACCCTTAGATTAATATAAGCGAGGAGAGGCTTTGAATGTAGGAATTTTAAAAAATTGTCAAAATGTCATTGTCTTCTTAGACTGAAAGAGTGCACATCTGATGTTTAAGTTGAATTGTCCAATGAATTAAGAAACCTTTCACCATAAAAGTCAAGTGACAATGGAGAATCTGACACTATTTTCTGCTGTTCATTTCTGCTGCTTATTTTGTGCTTAAAGTTGTCTTTACTCCACCTGAGCAAACCCATCAATCTCACTTGGACTGGTAATGAACCTTCCAAGAACCAAAGACTTTCAGTGCCTCCTGCCCAAACACAGTAATTTTTAACAGTAATTTTAACACCGGGACAAGGAAGTATACAAAAATCTCTGATATCTGTTACATATTTTGTGCTCCCAAGTTTGTATTGCAAGGGTTCTTGTGTCCTCATTTGGTCTGTTGGTCTCTAATGTATAGACGGTTATAAAGTGGTAGTCAAGTGTTGATGCTGACTAGAAATGAATAACTGAAGAAGAGGAAGCTACTATCACATGCAGACAGGCCACAGCTGAGAAGTAACCATTGACTGCTAGAAAACAAGGAGATGGGGACATTTTTTAAAGCACCATCTCCAACCTGGGGTCATTGGGTTTAGGGCCAAAAATACACTCAGAGTATTCAATAATGTTGAAGCGCTTTGCTGTATTGTGTTTCAGAATAGCACAGTAATTGGTTTTATAATGAAGACTGTAACTCATCAAGAAAAGGGTAAATTGTGGGGGTGCCTGGGTGGCTCAGTTGGTTGAGGGTTTGACTCTGGATTTTGACTCTTGATCTCTTGGCGATCATGAGATCGACACCCCTGTCAGACTCTGTGCTGAATGTAGAGCCTGCTTAGGATTCTCTCTCTCCTTCTCTCTCTGCCCCTCCCCTGCTCATGCACGTGCCTGCTCGCTCTCTCGCTCTCTCAAAAATAAATTTTAAAAAATTAGGATATGTAAAACCAATTTATTTCCTAAGAATCCTGAATACTTGTTGATTTTTCAGTATATGCATATTTAGTCCTGGCATTCTGAACTCAAAAGCCCAATAGAGTATTAGTTTTATAGTGATTTGTTGCCCTCTATTGCTTTTCAAGTAAGTTATTTTTCTTTGTAAATAGATTATGCACTTACATTTGGATAAACCTTCTTTATCAGCAATTGGTTTTTTTTCTTTAAAGGCCCTTTTATTTAAAATGTTATATATGTATATACACTGATTTCTTAACTTTAGGGATTTTTTTGTCCAAATTCGGGGAATTGAGAAGGTATGTTTTTGTACCTTGATTTCATGCTTATTTGATTATATCTTGTATTTAAAAAAATTCTATACATATATATGAGTGTGTGTGTGTGTGTGTGTGTGTGTATAAATACTTTTTTTTTTTTTTAGATTGAGAGTATAGCCTGGGGAGGGGCAGAGGGAGATGGAGAGAGAGAATCTCAAGCAGGCTCTGTGCCCAGTGTGAAGTCCTACATGGGGCTCATCTCACCACCAGGAAAACATGAGCTAAGCCAAAACCAAGAGTCATACACTTAACCAACTGAGCCATCCAGGTGCCCCTGAAAAGAAATATTTTTTAAAAATCTGAAATTTAAAATCATGGAAAAAAGTGTCATAAAGTTCTTTATTCAAAATACTTTAGAAGACTCTGTTTTACTTATAATGTACTACATAAAATTTAAACTCCTTAACATGGGGTCTGCCCACCTTTCTGGCCCCTGCCTACCTCTCCCGTCTCCCTCCTGTCACACACCCTACCTATTCCCATGCATTTCAGTCTCAAATAATGAAAAACTTGTGTCCTTTCAGTCTGTGACTTTGCACGTGTACTCTTGTGGCAATCTAAAATGCTTTCCTCATCCATCTCACCCATGTCCAAGCTACCTTCTCTGCAAAATCCCTACTAATCTATAATATTCTCCTTAAATTTTATCTTGCTGGTGCCTTCTCTAACTTCCTCAGGCAGTTGGGACAATTCCTGTGACTCTTCCAAAGTGCATGTTCTCTCTGATAACAACTTTTCCATTTTCAAAGTTGTTTTTAACTTCATTCCCCAATAAACCATGAGTCCCTCAACAACCAAAGAGAACACATTTTATTTACTTTAGTTTTCATAGCATATTTAGTCTAGAGCCTAGCACAAGTAGATATTTCTCAAAAAAAAAAAAAAAGGTGGAGGGGGAATAACAAGGGACAAGGGATTCCTTACTTAAGCTGTAGATGGCTGTACCATTTAAATAGGAATATTAGGAGTCTGGGGAACTAGAAACAGCTACTTAGGTGCCAGCCTCTGAGCCACTCAGTACTATTCCAGACTTGTGTGTCAGCCTTGCATTGCCAGTGCTACCTTCAAGATTCAGCTCTTGAAACTAGCACTGCTTTATAAGGCTCATTTACTTGCCTCCCTAAGAGAACTCAAACCCCTTTTTCCATCCCCATCTGGTACCATTCCTGGATAATTCATAATAGCTTGAAAAGATAGTGTGGGTGTACTTTACAGGTTTATGAGTAATATTTAACACTTAGTGCTTACTGTATGCCAGTCTCTTTGCTTACATGTTTTTCATATATTGCCTCACTTAATACAACAATTTGATGAATTTTCTGCCATTATGCCAATTTAGCAATCTAAGAAGGGGTGGAAAGAATGAAGTTCAGTGAGATGAATTAAACTGCCCAAGGCAGCTACTTACTAAGGCAATGAGATTTTTTTTTTTAATGTTTACTTATTTATTTTGAGAGAGAGACTATGCGTGAGCACAAGCAGGGGAGGAGCAGAGAGAGGGAGAGAGAGATTCCCAAGCAGGCTCCATGCTGTCAGCGCAGAGCCCAACATGAGGCTCGTACTCACAAACCATGAGATCGTGACCTGAGCCGAGATCAAGAGTCAGATGCTTAACCAACTGAGCCACTCAGGCACCCCGCCCTCCCCACCCGACAGGGAGAGTTTAAATCCTGTGTAACTTCAGACCCATTTTTCTTATTCACCACCAATGAGTATCACCTGGCTATAACTGAAGCCCAAACAGCAGAATGGTCATAGTGTGCACTTTGAAATCATCTAGACCTGGCTTCAAAATCCATAGCAAATAACTTCACATCTCTGGCCTTCAGTTTCCTGTAGGTCATTTTACATTATCATATGTAAAATGGTAATGCCTATCCTGAAAGGGTTATTGCCCACCTAAGTGTATGATACATGCGGACTAACAGTAATGGTAGCTCCATTCCCTTCTTCTACGCTTCTGTTTATGTGAGCTCTGAGGTAATGGTTTGTACAGAATAAGGCCTGACATAAGACAAATAAGAAAGTTAGCATCTTCTGTCTTCTAGTTAGTACTACCATAGTGCCAACCAGTGCCTGGCTTCCATGATCTCCAAGTGTTTTATGACTATGATCACATTTACTCTTTTAATAAGAAGAGTGTGTCTTGAATATTTAATGGTTGTTAACTGCCCATAAATATACCTTAGTAGGATAAAGATTAGAATCCATGATCTCTCTACTGTACTAGACTTCTCTCTTGGTAATTCTTAGGGAACATATGAGATTCTGAGATGTTATTTATTATATAAAGTAGGTGCCCCTATGATTCCATACCATGGACCTGTTATTACTATTCAACAAAGCAAACTATAAACACAGCTGCTGTTTTAGTGTGGCTTGTGGTTTTGTTTTGTTTTTATTTGAACTTTTTTATGCAGGCAGATCATCATTTAAAAGTAGTCATTTGGCATTTCCCTTGCATTCTTCAAATTTTTTTGTATGTTTTAAAAAGCTTAGCTTAAGTCACTTCTATAATTATGCACACAGATTGATCCATCTGGTCTTTTTAGTAACCAATGAATTTTCATTTAAAAGTATAGGAAATAGAATAATTATATTTTAAATCCTATAACTTCAGTGGGACTCTTTTATAAACTTGAAGAAACATTTTCAACTATTAAAAATAGTTTTATATTCTTTACTGTCTTCCAGTTGATTTCTGTATTTCTAGAGATGCGAGAGGGCTTGAAATTTCTATTTCTATTTTTAACTCCTTCATGTGTTAGAACTCTGAAGCATACTGTAAGCACTTGTCTGCAACTGACCAGTGGAAATGTGTGCCCAAAGTAGGCCCTACTGCCCTCTAGCTCCTACTGGCTGTAAGGTGAAAGAAAGATGGACTGTAGGGGGCAAACCTAGATCTAGGGAGACAATTTAGGCTTTAGCAGTCTAGACAAGAAATAGTAGTGGCCTGACCCAGGGTACTAAGACTGGTAGTGGAGTATACAGATTCAGGGAATAGAATTAACAAAGTTGATGGATTAGATTTTGATGGGTATGACATACAGGAGTCAGAGAAAGAAAGTTTCTGGATTTAATTACTTGTGATTTTAATTATCCTATGACATACAGGAGTCAGAGAAAGAAAGTTTCTGGATTTAATTACTTGTGATTTTAATTATCCTATACCCAACAAACACATAATCTTCATACTCTTGACTTTGCCTTGTAAGGACAAGGGCCATGTCTATTTTATCCCATTATCATATTCCCAGGACCTAACATGGTCCTGTAGAATAGCCCCAGTACATTTTTTTTTTTTAGCCCCAGTACTTTTTTAGTGAATAAACAAAGTGTCATTTATGGCTGTTGTCCACAGTGCCTGAAGTTACCTGAGCCTTTGGTTCATTTCTCTAGCCTGACTTTCGTTTCTTTTTTATTTCTTTAGTGTCTCTCACTTTACCTTTTTTACTGCCTTTACAGTGTAGGTTACTGAATAAAAGAAAATATAAACATAAGTAGCAAGAATGAACTTGTGCTTTGTGGGTTTTGTAGTATCTTCTAAAGAATCCCCGAGATTGTTGACATCTTTAAAAATTAGGGCTTCTAATCATAATATTACTTAATATTTTTAAAAATATTACAAGTACTCTAACACTGTACTAACAAAGAGAGTCAGTGGGTCTCATTTGTGTGTAGATCAATTCATTTCAATCAGAAGTATTAGTGGGTTATTTGATAAAGTAGATGAATCATTCAAATTCATCATATCTCAGGGAAAATGCATTGATGACACTTTATATTATAGTGAATATATACCTAAATTATACTTTCAAAGCAGAATGGTCTATGAAGTCACTTAGACAATAATCAGTACAAAGAGGGAAATTACAAAGATTAATTTAAGAAAAAGACTAAGCCATGTAATTTCCCATTACCACAGAGTGCAGATAGGGAGTGAAAAGGAAGATTTGACTTCTCTCGCCTTTACTCATCTTTAAAATGAGAGCAATGGACCCATGATCTAAAAGATCCTTTCCAGCTCAGATTCTCTTGCTCTAGAAAATAGAAGAGAATGATAAAGGTGATATGTGATGGGAATTTTAGTTTCAGTTACAATTTACTGTTCATTCTTCCCATAGCTTCAGCTCTGTCTGATAAAACCTGACTTTTAAAAAATCTAGTAAAATAAAATGTTTTTAGTTAGTGATTTTATTAAATATAATTAAATTCAAGTGGTTTTTTTGGTTTGTTTTTTTTTGTTTGTTTGTTTGTTTTGTTTTTTTGTTTTTTTCTAATTTCTGCTTTGGAATCAGTTCCTTCAGCCTAATTTGGAGCAACAGTCTCCATTAAAATATTTAAGATAAATACTTGCCCTAACAATTCAAACTACAGAAAAAGTTTTTACATTTAGTAATGCCATAAATGTACTCTTCTGTAGTTGTTTTTGTTTTAACATATGTTTTTTTTCCCCCCTTCGGTTTAGATTTCTGCTTTGGGACAGCCACGCATCTAATTCCTTAAAACAGTTTTGTATGTAAAACTTGTAAAGGATCAGAACAATGCCTCCAAGACCATCATCAGGTGAACTGTGGGGCATCCACTTGATGCCCCCAAGAATCCTAGTAGAATGTTTACTACCAAATGGAATGATAGTGACGTTAGAATGCCTCCGTGAGGCTACATTAATAACTATAAAGCATGAATTATTTAAAGAAGCAAGAAAATATCCTCTCCATCAACTTCTTCAAGATGAATCTTCTTACATTTTCGTAAGTGTTACCCAAGAAGCAGAAAGGGAAGAATTTTTTGATGAAACAAGACGACTTTGTGACCTTCGGCTTTTTCAACCCTTTTTAAAAGTAATTGAGCCAGTAGGCAACCGTGAAGAAAAGATCCTCAATCGAGAAATTGGTATGACACAGTTTTTAACTAAATGGCATTGTCGTCCTATTCTAAAAGCAAATAACTATGAAACTTAACTATTTTCTCATTACTAAAATATTTCTGTCTGAATCAGTTAATTACCTTTGTAATCTCAGGTAAATAGATTTTGAAATAAAAACCATTACAAATCTATAATAATCTTTTGATTATTTGGCTAAGAAACTATTTTTAACACCTTGGTGTTAAATTTTTCTTTAAGAAATATCATTTGTAGGGTTGGCTTAGATTTGTTATAGTCCAGTTTTGTTGTATTACTCTTCAAAAAAAAAAAAATTACACGGATGTTTGCTACCTCTGATCCAAATCGCTGAATATATTATGTTCTGTATGTTAAAGATATTTGAGTCCTTGTCAACTCTTACTTTACTATATGTATTTATTAAAATTTCTTTAAACCCAGAGAGACTTCTTTACTCTATTGTGATCTTCCAGATCTGTCAAATTCCCCATTTGTAAGAAACATGTTCATACTTTATGTTTAATAGAATGTTATATTCTTTATGTAATTTTTTAAGGTTTTGCTATTGGCATGCCAGTGTGTGAATTTGATATGGTTAAAGATCCAGAAGTACAGGACTTCCGAAGAAATATTCTGAATGTTTGTAAAGAAGCTGTGGATCTTCGGGATCTTAATTCACCTCATAGTAGAGCAATGTATGTCTATCCTCCAAATGTAGAATCTTCACCAGAACTGCCAAAGCACATATATAATAAACTAGATAAAGGTAAGAAAATTGTCAGTCTACCATAATTGGTTACTATAATAAAAATTTCTATCTGTGCCTATACATTTGTACAGTCTTTTTACTAGATGCTGGATGATAAGCTTCTTGAAGGCAGGGACTGCTTATGCTGACAAGATATAGCTGATTGCCAAATACATATGTATGTAATGAATATTTATTGATTGAATGAATTGTGTGCATATGGTGCTGATCCCTTGGTGAATTCTGTATCTTAGAATAAAACTAAAGAACTTTGATTGTGAAATTCATTATTACACAGTTACGATCAATTATCTTTTTACCAAAAAAATTATAAATAGAAATACTTTATGAAATTTTGGGAAAACTTTGCACATTCTTGTTATCTTTTATCATATGTAGAAAGAAAAACAAATTTCTTAGTGGTAAATGCAGTAATTAAATCTGATAGTGAATAATATATAGATTGACTTTTGATACTTAATGAATCAATTTCTAGAATTAAGTGAACATGGAAATTTATAAACTATATTATAGTTTGGGAAATGAAAATATCATTGTATCAGATAAATATCTGTATTTTCCAAGATAACAAAGTGAAGGCTTCAATTTGAAGTTACAGAATAAGTTAACTCTCACACACAATTAAATACAAAATTTTGATAGTAGAATACGTTAAGACATCTTATTACTATTCCACCCAAAATATTCAAAGTAGTTTAATGCAGTATAACATAAGATCTTCATTTTAAAATCTTCTCTACTCTAGTATACCTTTTAAAATGGAATTCTCTTGGGAGCACCTGGGTGGCTCAGTGAGTTAAGCGTCCGCCTTTGGCTCAGGTCATGATCTCATGGCTTGTGAGTTCAAGCCCCGCATCGGGCTCTGTGCTGACAGCTTGGAGCCTGGAGCTGCTTCTGATTCTGTGTCTCCCCTCTCTCTCTCTACTCCTCCCCCTGCTCATGCTTTGTCTCTCTCTCACAAATAAATAACCATTAAAAAAAATTTTTTAATGGAATTTTCTTTTCATTTTTTTCCAACATTCTTTATGAAAATTTTCCAACATGCAGAAAAGTTGAAAGAATTGTACTGTGAACACACAGACCACTCTACCATCGTTTAAATCTTTCCATTTTCATCATCTTCCACCCTTATCCCAGCTTAATTTATCTTAAAAGGAAAACATTTAAAGATTCATACTCTTTTCCTTCCTCCACCATCTTTTCTTTTATTCTGATTCAGCATTTTCTTCATGTCTCCATGATTCTTTCCCATAGTTGCCAGAAAGTCTTCTGTATTTTAAGTACTGTTGAACCTTTGATAGCATCATAAGTCACTTTTTACAGGGGTTTTAGTCATGAAGTATGTCATGAAGTTCAGAATGGAAATTAGCTTGGCCTCAGGTACTTGTGACCCACTAATCACAGTGTTGGGTGCTTGCCATAAAACATGAGATCTGAGCATGGTCTGGCAGCCCTATCATATTTGAAGATTTATGATTTCTACCTGATATTTACCTGTACTTAATTAGTTTGATTATAAGTAATTTCCGATTTTGATTAGAATAATGGTAGTGCATATTTTTTGAAATCTGTCAAATGAAATTTATATGGTGATTGCATCTAATAATGTTTTCCTGTTACAGGGCAAATAATAGTGGTGATTTGGGTAATAGTTTCTCCAAATAATGACAAGCAGAAGTATACTCTGAAAATCAACCATGACTGTGTGCCAGAACAAGTAATTGCTGAAGCAATCAGGAAAAAAACTCGAAGTATGTTGCTATCATCTGAACAACTAAAACTCTGTGTTTTAGAATACCAGGGCAAGTATATTTTAAAAGTGTGTGGATGTGATGAATACTTCCTTGAAAAATATCCTCTAAGTCAGTATAAGGTGAGTAACAAGCTTCAGAAATATTAAATTTAAATTTAAAAGTTGGGGCAAATATCTGTACTTTTAGGACATACTTTTTGAAAATTCAGTGATTAATGTTAATGAATGGTATTCATATGTTTATTTTTAATACTATAATTACTTAATTTGAGAGACTGATGATGTGTTTAATTTGAGAGAATAGATGCTTTTTTTCCTTTAGGTTTTATGTATTTAATATTTGAGGCGTGACTGTAGATATATGGATAAGCTGATTAAATTGTTTATTGCGATATAAACAGTGTTGGTGCACCACATGCTCAGTTGGAAGAGCATGTGACTCTTGATCTTTGAGTTGTAAGTTGGAGCCCCATGTTGGGTGTAGAGATTACTTAAATAAATAAAACTTAAAAATATATATATATAAACAGTGTTTTCATAATGAATATCCTTTGGTCATTGTTTTTAATTCCTTTTTTTGTTGTTTTTTGCTTACATGTTGCTTTTAAAATGAAATACCTTATAAGAAATTACTTCTCCCCTCCCCTCTTCATCTTTTACAGTACATAAGAAGCTGTATAATGCTTGGGAGGATGCCCAATTTGATGCTGATGGCTAAAGAAAGCCTTTACTCCCAACTGCCAATGGACTGTTTCACAATGCCATCTTATTCCAGACGCATCTCCACAGCTACACCATATATGAATGGAGAAACATCTACAAAGTCCCTTTGGGTTATAAATAGTGCACTCAGAATAAAAATCCTTTGTGCAACCTATGTGAATGTAAATATTCGAGACATCGACAAGGTGAAGTCAAGTGTTGATGCTTATTATCTTATATAAATTATTTTACATAAACTTTTTAACTGCATTGTATATAATAATCTGTTGACCCGCACTGTGTTTCAGAGAGCTACAGTACCGCTCCTCTGCCTTAGCTATTGCACAGTGTACAGTCCTTTTTCTGCAATTCTAATTTCCATAATTCTAATATTCTAATAATTCTAATTTCCATAAATCTAAGTTCTTAAAACCAAGTGTTTACAGAATTCATTTGTCAGCAAAACCTGACCCAACCTGAAACAGGAATTTTTATAGTCTTTTTATATCCCAGTTAGTATAAATATTAATGTGATTTGTTGCAGAAATATTAATGTCTTTATGGAGTGCTGTTCCAGCTGCTAAGAATATGAAGTAATATTTAGTATATGTACTAATTTATCTTCCTAAAATACGAAAAACTCTAAATTAAATACCTTATTATATATGTGAAGGGAGAACAGAAAAGCTATATCTGAACAGAAACCTCTAATAGATTCTTCATTTATATCAGTTACATTATTTTACTATTGGTTCTGTAGTGTGTGTGTGTGTGTGTGTGTGTGTGTGTGTGTGTGCACGCCCGCGTGTATTATGTTTGTATATATTTGTATACACATACTTTTTTTTTTCTTTTTAAGATCTATGTTCGAACAGGTATCTATCATGGAGGAGAACCCTTATGTGATAATGTGAACACTCAAAGAGTACCTTGTTCTAATCCCAGGTAAGGAAGCCCTGTTAGTGTTTAGCAATGTAATCAATACAAGAAGCATTTTTTTTTTTTTTTTGGCATCATTAGTTTTATACAACTCATATAAATTACCAGACACTTACATATAGAACATAAGGTCTTTCGGTCAAATGAGTATCAGTCACATCATTTTATGGAGTCTGTAAAATTTTATGTGAAAGACTTTTCTGATTCTCTCTTTCCATTATATCAAGTAGAAAACAGAATATGGTTACATTTTGTACCATGATGATTCCCCACCTTAGATCTAAATGCTAAATAAACCTAGCATTTTATTCATCTCTCCATTTCCATTTACATTAAGAAGAAGTGAGAGTTGGCAGACAACTGCAGAGCTAGACTACTCTGAGGCACTCACATCATTCACAGGAATAGGTATTTATGACATTCAAATGAAGAGTCTTTGGGAACAAATCAGTTTCTTAGAAGGAGGGGAAGTTTTAAGGAACATTTTAAATGATTACTGCCTAGATATAATAAAGAAATAAAAGGCAATATAATCCAACAGTTTGCCATACTGCCATTTCTTTGGCTCTTTGTGGAATGATTTGGGAATTAAGAATCTACCCATGGGGGCAGGGCGCCTGGGTGGCTCAGTCGGTTGAGCATCCGACTTCGGCTCAGGTCATGATCTCACAGTCTGTGGGTTCGAGCCCCGCGTCAGGCTCTGTGCTGACAGCTCAGAGCCTGGAGCCTGTTTCCAATCCTGTGTCTCCCTTTCTCTCTGCCCCTCCCCCAGTCTCACTTTGTCTCACTCTGTCTCTCAAAAATAAATAAATATTAAAAAAAAAATTTTTTTTAAAAAAGAATCTACCCATGAATATAATAGAAATATTTTAAGAGCACTCAGATTGTTATTAAGATTAAAGATGGATTTTTGTAGACTAGCAATAAAGACAACTAGTAAAACATCCAGAAGTAAATTTTATAATGAATTTAGACTGAATTCTAGAAGACTCCAGAAAAAGTTCTGGTCTTGTACTTAATTAAGCTGCTGGATGTGGCCATCATTCTAGGGCTTAGGTGATGTACAAAGAGATGATAGCCTTCTCTACCAGGAAGAAGTGAAATAGTTCCTTGCCCTACCTGAACAATTGTCAGTCAGAAAACACATCATTTAAGTTAGATTGCACTGTGAAACAAACAACTACAGGATCTTTTAAAATTTTGTTATAACAGCAAAAGTTTATTTCCCATCCACACTGCATGTCTGTCACAGGTTGGGTGGGTGGTTGTGTGAGGAAGAGAAAAACAATGTTTGAGGAAATAATGGCCAAAAATTTTCTAAATTTTGTGAAACCTATAAACAAACTAAGGAGTTCAACAATCCCAAGCAAAGACTCCAAAATAATATTGGGTAGATCTATCCTAGTTGTTTCAAGTATCAAAAGTAAATAAACTAGTTTTATAAAAGTAGAAGGTAAATTTGTTTAATAATACAAGATTAAAAGCTCAAAATTTTAGTAAATTAACTATTTAGAAAGGACTTTCATTTGATTATCTTTTCTTGAAGAATTCCCTAGTTTAGAACAATATACTAGTGTCTCTGATGACCATAGATGCAAAAAATCCTTAACAAATATTAGCAAACCAAATCCAACAATATATTTTAAAAAAGTCATTCACAGGGTCAGGGCACCAGGGTGACTCAGTCAAATTAGTGTCCAACTCTTGATTTCAGTTCAAGGTTATGGTCTCGAGGTTCATGGGTTCAGGTGGCACAGAGCCTGTTTGGGATTCTCTCTCTCTCTCCCTCTCTCTCTCTCTCTCTCTCCCTCTCTCTCTCTCTCTGTCTCTCTCTGTCTCTATCTCAAAATAAGTAAACTTAAAAAAAAATTCCCTACAATCAAGTGAGATTTATTCCTGGGATGCAAGGGGTTCAGTAGCTGCAGATCAATCAACGTGATACTTCACATCATTAAGAGAAAGGATAAAAACCATATGATCATTTTAACAGATGCAGAAAAACCATTTGAGAAGGTACAACATCCATTCATGATAAAAACTCTCAACAAAGTAGGTTTAGAGGGTACTTACCTCAGCATAATAAAGACCATCTATAGAAAACCTACAGTTAACATCATACTCAATGGTAAAAAATTGAGGTCTTTCCCCCTAAGATCAGGAACAAGACAAGGATGTTCAGTCTCACCACTTTTAGTCAACATAGTACTGGAAGTCCTGGACACAGTAATCATTCAAAAAAAAAAAAAAAAAAGGAATACAAGGTATCCACATTGGCAAGGAGGAAGTAAAACTTCCACTATTTGCAAATGACATGATACTATATCTAGAAAATCCTAAAGACTAGCCAACAGACCCATAGAACTAATAAATTAATTCAGTAAGGTCACAGGACACAAAATCAGTGTACAGAAATCTGTTGGATTTCTGTACATCAATAATGAAGCAACAGCAGGAGAAAGTAAGAAAGCAGTCCCATTTACAGTTGTACCAAAAATAATAAAATACCTAGGAATAAACTTAACCAAAGAGGTGAAAGACCTTTCTCTGAAAACTATAAAACATTGTTAAAAGAAATTGGAGATGACACAAACAAATGGAAAGATATTCCATGGTCAGGAATTAGAAGAACAAATATTGTTAAAATGTCCATACTACCCAAAGAATCTTCCTCAAAAAAATTAAAAAGAGAACTGCTTTATGACCTAGTAATCCCACTACTGGCATTTACCCAAAGAATATGAAAACACTAATTTGAAAAGATCTGTGCACCCTTGTGTTTATAGCAGCATTATTTACCATACACCAATTATGGAAGCAACTCAAGTGTCCATCAATAGATGAATGGCTAAAGAAGATGTGGTATATATATACAATGGAGTAGTATTCAGCCATAAAAAAAAAAGAATGAAGTCTTGCCATTTGCAGCAACGTGGATGGAGCTAGAAAGTATAGTGCTAAGTGAAGTAAGTCAGAGAAAGACAAATACCATATGATTTCACTCATATGGAATTTAAGAAACAAAACAAATGAACCAAGGAGGGGAAAGATTCAAACCAAGAAACAGACTCTTAACCATAGAGAACAGACAGGGTTACCAGAGGGGAGGTCGTGGGGAGATGGGAGAAATAGAGGATAGGGATTAAGAATACAGTCATCATGATGAGCACTGAGTACTGCATAAAATTTTGAATCACTATGTTGTATGCCTGAAACTGATATAACAGTGTATGTTAACTATATTGGATTAAAATAAAAAATATTTTGGGGCGCCTGGGTGGCTCAGTCGGTTGAGCGTCTGACTTCAGCCCGGGTCATGATCTCGCAGTTCGTGAGTTCAAGCCCTGTGTCTGGCTCTGTGCTGACAGCTCAGAGCCTGAAGCCTGCTTCTGATTCTGTGTCTCCCTCTCTCTGCCCCTACCCCACTCATGCTCCGTCTCTCTCTGTCTCTCAAAAATGAATAAATGTTTAAAAAAAAATTATAAATAAATAAATAAATAAATAAATAAATAAATAAATAAATAAATAAATAATACTTTAAAAAAATTCTCTGGTTAAAGGGTAAAATCTCTATGGTAGTAGTATGAGGATTTAAGTAGATTTTTTTTAACTTTTCTGTATTTACGGAATTAAAGTCAAGGATAAAAGAATATGAAGTTATTGGAAAGGTAGAAAAGTAGATTTTTTAAAAATTCTTACTGAGATTAAGTGATTGTTCCAAATCCATGCTTCCCATATACGAGATAAACTAGATACATAATGCTTTCTTCATAGAGGTTACCAGTTCTCTCCCAAAATCAAAACCAGTTTGGACTATATATATCAAACCATTGCATAAAAATAAAGAACTTAATTGGTATTTGCACACACGTTTATATGGACTTTAGAGAAACAGAGAAACATACTTTAGTCAATTAGCATAGTATTGAACAACTACACTCATAGGATATATCTCTCTTAGAAAGTGTGTGGAATATTCCTCATTAATTATGAGCAATTCTAAAGATTTAGAAGTAATAAAAACAGGTACATTTAAGTACCTGTGTCTTTAATTTTTCTTAAATTACTGTAGACTTATCAAAACCCACGGTATTTCTTCTGCCTATAATTATTGTTTCTTTTCCCTTTAGAATTCCTCATTACTAAATTCTCCCATTAAATGTAAGCTTTCTCTGCATCAAAAGACCGTATTTTTTTCATCTTTGCCCATAAATAGCACTTATTTTATTGATAAAGTTTATACCCTAGTTTGGCTAATTAAAAATAGAATTTTTGTGTCATTTTATTGTCTTGTTTTACTTATAATAAAAAATAGAGTTATGAAAAAGCCTACTGAAAAATTTTCTTGGTTAATATCTAGCACTTGAGCGTTTACCATGGACCAGTTACTATTCTGATCACTTTATTTGTGTTATCTGACTGAGCCAGTCAGGCGCCCCTTCACTTGTGTTATCTCATTTGATTTTCACAACAACCTTATAGAGTAAATACTGTTATTAGTCTCATTCCACAGATGAGAAAACAGACAAAAGCAAGGGTTACACATTTAATAAAATAGTAGAAACAAGATTCTACTCAACTTAGTCTGACTTCTGAGTTTATAACTGGTAGCTGTTGCTATAATGTTTCGTAGCTATTGCTATATTGTTTCAAAACAAAACAATATGTTACACTTGGCTCTTTACAAATATGTCCAACAAAATAGACATAATTTCACATGTAATATCCAGTAAATTGAAAGGAGTTTATCATAAATATTTGAGTAATTTTTTATCATCACTTTCTATAGCAACTTTTAATTCTTTCCTTATTATGAATGTTAAGTATTACCTCTCGTGAAGGAGTTATGTTCAACTTCAAATACTTCTGCTTTCATGTCCTTCATTTTATTAACATGCTGTCTTATTTAATGGGTTCTTCCGAGTAACATTACACCATATATAAGAGAAAATATGATTGTAATCATAATAGGAAATCTCACGCTTCTTGTTTAGTTTCTGTGTGCCTTTTCTATAAGCTGGTTTGTTTTTAATTTTTTTTTTTTACTAAAGTGTAGCACAAATGCATACAAATACATAAATCTAATTGTATATTTCATTGACTTTTCACAAAGTTAATACCCATTTAACCACCATGCTGGTGAAGACATAGAACATTTACCAGAAATACGACATTGCCCCTTCCCATTAACCTTCTCACCTCCCTAGACAACTACTATCCTGACTTCTAACATTGTTTGTTCATTTGAACTGTTTTTGAATTGTATCTAAATGTACTCAAGGCACCAATTTTCTTCTGTGTCTAGCTTCTTTCACTCATGTTTGTAAGATTTCATCCATATTGTAAGTAACATGTTTATTTCCATTGCTGTATAGTATACCATTATGTGACTATCCTGCAATTTATTCCACTTTTGGACATTTGGACGGTTTGTATTTGGGGGATATTTGCAAATACTCAAATACTCATCACTCCACAGTATATGAGATTTCCTGATTTCCTGATTTCCTGTTACTACACATCCTTAACCACATCCTTACCTTAGTGATATCTCCATGGTGTTTTATTTTGCATTTTCTGCATGGTAAATAATATTGACTACTTTTTTATGTTTATTGGCTGTTTGGATATGACCTTCTGAAGGATGCCTGTTCCAGTTGATCTCCAGCCTGCTTTTCATTTGATTTCTCTTTTTCTTGATGATTTGTAGGAGTCATTTATATACTCTGGATGAAGCCTTTTTATGGTAAATTATTTTTTCCTTTAACATTTTACATAGGTGGAATGAATGGCTAAATTACGATATATACATTCCTGATCTTCCTCGTGCTGCTCGACTTTGCCTTTCCATTTGTTCTGTTAAAGGCCGAAAGGGTGCTAAAGAGGTAAAGTATTTCAGAAAGAATAATTATATTTACTTCTAAAAGCTCCTAATTATAACTGCTGATTTGAATTTTTATCAAGAAATGGATTTTTTCATCATTTAAAAATTGATCAAATATTTTAAAATTTTTAATAAATGAATGTGTCTAAGAGTAAGTACCTTTGGAGAGCTTCCCGAATTTATTTATGATGAGTATTTCCTGAGTTCACACTGATACAATTTTTTAAACATGCAAAGTGACTGCACACAAATACCTGTTAAATGACGACATACTAATGTCTTCCTGGCTTGCTTTGGTTCATGTTACTTACTCATAAGTAAGGAAAAATACGTGTAATTTCAAATGGGGAAACAGAGAGTGCCTATACTTTCAAAAAAATTAATATGGCTTATTGTAGATATCATTGTAATGATTAGTTATTGAATTCTTTCTGGGAAAGAAAAGTGTTTTGAAATGCATTTTATAATTTAATCCACAGAGTAGTGAATACTTTTCTCTGTGTTTTTTAAGGAACACTGTCCATTGGCCTGGGGAAATATAAACTTGTTTGATTACACAGATACTCTAGTATCTGGAAAAATGGCTTTGAATCTTTGGCCAGTACCTCATGGATTAGAAGATTTGCTGAACCCTATTGGTGTCACTGGGTCAAATCCAAATAAAGTAAGCTTTTTATTATCATAAGTTAGAATTTTTCTTTCATTACAGTCAAGCATAATATATATGATAACTTTTATTCCATCTCTTAGGAAACCCCATGCTTAGAGTTGGAGTTTGACTGGTTCAGCAGTGTGGTAAAGTTCCCAGATATGTCAGTGATTGAAGAGCATGCCAACTGGTCTGTGTCTCGAGAAGCAGGATTTAGTTATTCCCATGCAGGACTGGTAAGGCAAATCACTGAGTTTTCTTAGGTCCTATGGGCTCTCAGACGGTATTGCGATATAATCCCATTCTCCATATGCTAATACTTTTACTGCAGCTCTTCCTCTTCTTAGTTTATTGAGCCCTCCTGCTTTCACTTAATAAGTATTTATTGAATGTAAACTATATGTTTATATTTATTGTATGAAAGGTACTGAGTAATAAAGTTGTGACCTAAAGAGACCTCCATTGTGTATGCAGTCTAATGGTAAAAATAGACATCAGAGTGGTAAAATCAGAAGTAAAAGATTATAAATCATGGTTAAGTGCTATGAAGGAAAAGTCAGTAGTGTGCCAAGAATGACTACAGAGGGTGGGGGGGAAAAGCTAATATATATTGGATTCAAGAAAGAACTTATTTCTCTGAGATAGTAACTTTGAAGTTGAAACAAAAGTATGAGTATGTTGTTAGTTGAGCTTGGAAGCAGAGGAAATAACTTTACCACCATACTCCAGATTGCCTAGAGAAATTACATATAAAATGGAGTTTAAATATGGATCAAGTTGTCTCATCTTGGCCATTACTTTGGAACCACCATATACCTGGGTTTAAGAACCACTAACTCTCTACTATATCTCAAGGGCAAAGGTGTCAGTGCTAGGAGAAAAGGTTATTTTTGCTCTTTGTTGTCTCTTTCCCTAGTTCCACATTTATCACTTTTTCTTTGGCCTGGTTTTACATTAAGATAGACCAATCAATGAATATGGGGTCAAGAGGTCCTGAAATATGCCTACCTGAATAATGGCAATACCCAGGGCCAGCTAGAATCCTGCACTGAGGAACTTTATTAGTTTACAGCTATGTTCTCAGTAAGGAGTTTACAAATCCCTTTTGTAAACTGATTAATAATAATCATAACCGGGGTGCCTGGGTGGCTCAGTCGGTTAAGCATCTGACTTCAGCTCAGGTCATGATCTCACAGTTCATGGATTCAAGCCCCGCACCAGGCTCTGTGCTGACAGCTCGGAACCTGGCCTGCTTTGGATTCTGTGTCCCCTTCTCTCTCTGCCCCTCGCTCGCTCACTCGCTCTCTGTCTCTCTCATAAATAAATAAACATTAAAAAAAGAATCATAATCATAACCTTCCTGCCTGTATATACTTTCAGACACATGTAGCAGGCGTTTTGGTAAGTACAAATTAATTTAAAATAATCACTGAATTCTATCAGATACTAAAAGTACAATTAACTTTTTTCACATTAAAAAGGAATTAATTTTCATGGGGCACTTGGGTGGCTCAATCCATTAAGCGTCTTGATTTCAGCTCAGGTCATGAGCTCACAGTTAGTGGGATTGAGCCCTGTGTCAGGCTTCATGGTGAGAGTGCAGATCCTGCTTGGGATTCTCTCTTTTCCCTGTCTCTCTGCCCCTCCCCTGCTTGTGCTGTCTCTCTCAGAATGCATAAACTGTTTTTTAGAAAAGGAATTCTTTTTCTTGAAAAATGTAGCTACTATTTTGTCAGTTTAATTTCTTGTTGATAATTGCTGACATTTGTCAAGTGCTTACTGTGTACCAAAAGTCATACCAATCACTTTTTCACATTTTATCTCATTTAACCTCAAAAGCAGTCTCTATGAAGGTAGGTACTATTATAATCCCTGTTTTACCAGTAAGGAAGCAGGCTTAAGTTTAACTTCTCCAATGTCACTGTTTAATAAGTATTGAGCCTCTCACTCTTAACTCTTCTGCTATAACTGAACAGGAACTCCTTAATTTTGAAATTGGGATTGAAATATTGATGAGCATTCATTCCCATAAAATGTCCATAGTCCTGTCTGATTAGGTATACCTATAAACCATTTGAATTATCAGAGTCAAGTTCACTTTAAAACTCATTGATTTCCTATTTTATTCATACATTCATCACTGAATTCAGTTTACCATCAGAGTCTGTTGTGCCAATTAGCTTTTGACATTTTGTTTTGTTTTCTTTTTTGAGCAGTTCTAACTCTTCGTAAGGATTAATATTTTATTACTCTTTTCTTTCTGGGAAGAATTTTTTCTTTAAAGAAAAACTTTTTATTTTTATTATAAACTGGGTCAGTTTTTCAGTTACCATTGGGTCTGTTGAAAACTTTTATAAATCTAGGATACAAATGATACCCCAAAGGTCCTGGGAGATAGAGGGGACAAATTCACCCCAGTTGAGAACCACTACTCCAGTCTCTAATGTTGACAGTAAATTGATCATATGGGTTAAACATCAGGTAACAATATCTTAGATGAATTTTCTCAAACTCAAGAAATGGTGAGTGAACAACATATTTCCAAGAACAAAAAGGAAATGTGATATTGACAGTCATTCAACAGGAATAACCTCATCACACAATATTTTTTTTACAAGAACCTGGACCATGCCTTATCCTTCTTCCAGTTTTAATGATGCTGTACACTAAAATTTACCTGATACACTTTTTAAGTGAAGAAATATCACAGGCAAGTGTGTATACAAAGATGATTGAAGGAAAAAGGTGACGTAGAAATTTTTTAATTTCTTGGATTACTGTCCGAGTTTTCAAAAGTAATACATTTTGACAATTCAAGTACAAGAAGAAAAACCAGAAGTAATGATAAGCTAGAACTTATTAGCTATCTATTTGAAATTAGGAATCATTATATACTGATAAATTATGTATGTTCCAGGCTTTTGCATGACCGTTGATGAGCAAGGAGTTAGTGGCATTCAAAGTATGTTGCCCATTTTGGATTATGAATTTAGTTTTACTGTGTTTAAATTCTCTTTTTTTTAATGTTTTATTTTTATTAATGGTTTTTAATGTTTTATTTCTGAGTGAGAGAGAGAGTGAGAGAGACAGTGAGTGCAGGAGGGGCAGAGAGAGAGGGAGACATAGAGTCCGAAGCAGGCTTCAGGCTCTGAGCTGTCAACATACGTAGAGCCCATTGCATGGCTTAAGCCCATGAGTCCACTTGTGAGATCATGACCGGAGCCGTAGTTGGACGCTCAACCAACTGAGCCACCCAGGCTCCCCTACTGTGTTTAAATTCTTAATAAGATGTCTAATAAAATTGTTTTTCACAATTGTTTTTCACAAAGCTTTTTCACAGTTGTTTATTCTGTAAGTTATTTTGAATTAAAAGTAAAAGCAGATAAAAATAAGCAAATAATATTGAGTACATTGGACCAAGATGATAAATGATAATGACAAATGACAATGATGACTTTTCCTGGTGAATTGAGGGTTAAGTATTTATTATCTCTTACCTGGAGTATTATAATAGCCTAAATGGTCTTCCTCAGTCCACAGAGCAGCCAGAATAACCTTTATGAAACAAATCAAATCATGATATTCATCCTTTAAATAGCTTTCACTAAAAAAAAAAAAAAAAAAAAAATCCAGACATTTCATCCTGATTTGCAAGTTTTACATGCTCTGAACAGACCTCCTGTCTCTCCTCCCCCTCATCTACTAGGCTTCAGGCTTACAGATCTTCTTGCCAAACTCCTCTCCTTGGGTCACTTTCACTGTTTCCTCCATCTGCAGTTGTCTTTTCCTTCATCTAAGTGCGGATGGCTCTTTCTTGTCATTTGGATCACAAACGAAATATTCCCTTCTCAGAGGCCATTTCCAAACACCCAGTGTGACATGCCCACTCAGTCATTCTCCGTTACATCACCCAGAGTATATCAACTCTCGAATATTTTTATTTGTTCATTGAATTTTTTCACTATAATGGACGCCCTGTTAGTGCAGGTTCTTTTATTATTTAAGACCCCAGCAGGAAGAACAAAACAAGGCACAGAGTACATGTTTTAATATTTGTTGATGGACATGTGCCAATGATATTTCTGTGAACTATTATATAAAAACAATATTTAAGTGTTAGTATAATGTTAACAAATGTTAATAAAAACCAAGTAGCATGGATGCCTGCTTTCATTTTTAGCCATTGGGGATATGTGTAACCCATTCGAAGGAATGTATATGTTTTCATAATAAATTAATATAAATTCAGAATTATTCATTATGCAGTTAATATATCTGTATTTAAAGGAAATAAATACATTACTTGGAATCTTGGAATTATACTAAAAGTTATAGTGTTTTCATTTTAGTTTCTGAACACTTAACGTTCAGTGTTTTAATAGGAGTTTTTCTTTTCCTTTTTCTCTTATTTTTACCTTTTAAATTTGAAAGCCTTGCAGTGATTATAAGGATATACTCAAGCAAAGATTAGGAATAAAATAAATTCTTAGGAAAGAATTTACATTTTTATTTTATTATTTTACTACTGTTTATTTACATTCCAGAAACATGAGCAGATTAGTTAATAGAATACTAGGAAGGGGCCTCACCAGTAAGACAAATTATTTACTGCTACCCCCTAGCATCCCAGTCTGGGCTTATCCTTGACTAATTTGGCAGTTACTGTTCTGTGGTTGGTGGTAATGTTAACTTAGTAAGATACTGGATTTGTTCCACAAATACTGCCTTAAGTTGATTCTTTCCTGTCCCTGAAAATAAAGTCTTGTGACGAGAATAAACTGTTTCACAACAGTTAATAAGCAATGTAAAGTTATTGGCACTTTTCTTTTTTTGTAGATCACTCATGAATCCAGGGGAAAATATGGCAAAGAAAATCATATAAGATATTACTTTATTTTACAGAGTAACAGACTAGCTAGAGACAACGAATTAAGAGAAAATGATAAAGAACAGCTCCGAGCAATTTGTACCCGAGATCCTCTATCTGAAATCACTGAGCAAGAGAAAGATTTTCTGTGGAGCCACAGGTAAATGTTAAAATGGAGATTCCCTGTTTCTTCTATTAAGGAGAAAGAACTGATTTTGGCTTATCTTACAGATTCTGTCATACCTGTTAAAGTACATAAAGCATAATTTATATGACTTTTTTATTATAAACATTATTCTTTTTAAAGCTGTGGATGAGGATCAGTATTTCTAGCAAACCACGCTCCTTTGGTACTAACCTTGAATCTTAAACCCTTGAAGCCTTTTTTAAAATTCTAAATCCCTAATAGCACTTTTTTAGGATTTGGTTTTTGGAGCTTTTTTTAATGAAATTCAAGATCCAAAAAAAAAAAAACTAGTAGTTTTAGATCAATTTAGTTGTGATTTAGTTGGTCTAGATATTTCCATTTTAAGGCATTCCTTCCATTTTTTTTTTCTTATACCTCCTCAAAGTAATAGTGCAGTGCTTTATTTTCACTTATGAAGAAATTATCCCACTACTTGGAAAGTATACAGTGGTTTATTTAAATAAAGCAGTTGCAGTGCATTTCTGCAGAAATTTTGTCCAGCGACTTAACAGTAGAACTGGTGACTCTTTGCATGGTTTCTGTTGCATAAGTAGGTAAATTAAAAGAGCTATATAAAGAGTGTTATGAGGGGCGCTCAGTCGGTTGAGCGTCCAACTTCAGCTCAGGTCACGATCTTCTGGTCCGTGAGTTTGAGCCCCGCGTCAGGCTCTGGGCTGATGGCTCAGAGCCTGGAGCCTGCTTCCGATTCCGTGTCTCCCTCTCTCTCTGCCCCTCTCCCGTTCATGCTCTGTCTCTCTCTGTCTCAAAAATAAATAAATGTTAAAAAAAAAAAAAGTGTTATGAAATAAAATCATAATTTTTTCTAAGTATTTGTCTTCCATTTGGATTTTTCTTTTGTCTTCCTTGCCATTATAACTATGTCTAAGGATACATGTACGTATATATGCAACTATAGTGTTAAACACTGATTTCTTTTGAGTTTAAGGAAGGCTAGTAATGGTGAGTTTTAAAAGTGTTTGGAACTTCTTAAAGATTACATAGTTGAAGATTTAGATATGTAGGCCTTTTGAATAACATGCAGAAATGTTTTTTGTTTTGTTTTGTCTTTTCCACACAGACACTATTGTGTAACTATCCCTGAAATTCTACCCAAACTGCTTCTGTCCGTTAAATGGAATTCTAGAGATGAAGTAGCTCAGGTAAATGCATGTTGGAGATTACGGAATAACTGTTGTATAAAATTGGTGTGTTGTTCAAATCATTTTCTCTCAGAAAGTCTGCATAAATGTAAGAGGTGAAATAGACTATGTTTTATATTAATAATGGTAATATGGTGGAGAAAAATACCATTCAAACTGCTTCTACTGATAAAATTAATTAGAATTGAATATTTTAAGCACTGAATTCATGAGAAGAGCTCTTATCTAAACCAATTTTAAAATAAGAAATTAAGACACTGTCTTAACAGCATTCACTCACAACTATCCTATGCTTTTTAAATACGATTTATTGTCTTTCTTGTAACAGATGTACTGCTTAGTAAAAGATTGGCCTCCAATCAAACCTGAACAGGCAATGGAGCTTCTGGATTGTAATTACCCAGATCCTATGGTTCGAGGTTTTGCTGTTCGATGCTTGGAAAAATACTTAACAGATGACAAGCTTTCTCAGTACTTAATTCAGCTAGTACAGGTAAAATAATGTAAAACAGAAAAATAGTGTTTTATTCTAAATCTGTGCAACTTTACCCAAACCGTGGATCTTTATCTACCCTGGTTTTATGCTTTTTTAAAAATCAGTTTTATTATCAGTAGTGACTACTTGCTTTCTAAAAAATTCTCTGTAAATCTAACCATGCAAAAACTGACCCTGATTAACGCAAAGTTGTTTTTATGTTTGTGTTTAATCACATAGGTCCTAAAATATGAACAGTATTTGGATAACCTGCTTGTGAGATTTTTACTCAAGAAAGCATTGACTAATCAAAGGATTGGGCACTTTTTCTTTTGGCATTTAAAGTAAGTCACGCTATTTTCCCATTAAATTCTTAGGTATATATTACTTGCTTTCTTAATAGATCTATAAATATTCATTACTTATATACTGTTGTTTTGTTTGTCTGGAAGACTATTCCATAATGAAAGTATATTTGTAAGCTTCCCCTCAGATTTTTTTCATTTAAAAAAAAATTTTTTTTTAATATTTATTTATTTTTGAGACAGAGAGAGACAGAGCATGAACGGGAGGGGCAGAGAGAGAGGAAGGCACAGAATCCGAAGCAGGCTCCAGGCTCTGAGCTGTCAGCACAGAGCCCAACGCAGGGCTCGAACTCACGAACCGTGAGATCACGACCTGAGCTGAAGTGAGACGTTCAACCGACTGAGCCACCCAGGCTCCCCTCCCCTCAAATTTTTAAATAAGCAATAAAATTCAAACTGAATTTTATACAGAAATTAGAGCTGAAATATTTTTAAAGACTTATATTTTTCTTTAAGCAAAACAAAATTTGCTAGATTAATATTGTTTAATATTGCAGTTGGTTTCATTGTATGTGTGGATTAAAATCCCCAAAATTAAAAAAAAGATCCTACCTCAGAATTCAGAACAATAATATAAAAATCCCAAGTTTCTTACTAGAAAACAAGCAAACAAGCTAATTAAGAATAAAAAGTATTTTGTAGAATATGATCTAATACTCAGTGTCATCACAAGTCATACACTGTTTTCTAAATTTAGAAAGATTTAAAATTAACTTGATATCTTTATAATTAACTTGATTTTTTTAATGTTAAAATGAATCAAAGGTGGAATCTTGAAGCTAGGTCTAAAATAACTTAAATTCAAAGACAGTATAGAAAAAGTGCATGTATGCCAGAAGAGTTAAATAGTACTCACTGAGCTCTTCACTCCCTCCCTATTCGTTTTATTACTTTTGTGCCTAATTTACTTTTTTTCATGTTTATATTTTTTTTAAGTTTTTATTTAAATTCCAGTTAACATGCAGTGTGTATTAGTTTCAGGTATATAGTATGTACAATGTGGTGATTAAGCACTTTCATACAATACCCAGTGCTCATCACAGCCAGTGCTCTCCTTAATCCCCATGCATCTAACCCATCCCCCCACCCCCACCCCCACTCACCTCCTCTCTGGTAGCCATCAGTTCTATATAGTTAATAGATTTTGTGCTGACATTAGTAAATGAAAAGTAGTTGAAATAGGCCTAAAATCTAGTTTATTAAATTCACAATTCCAGGAATGATCTTAAACTCTTGATTATTTTTGCTTACAAGTGATAGGTTTTGAATCACTTTATTGTTAGTATGATTATAACATTTATTGGATTTCAGAAATGGGTTTTCTTATTTTCTTAAAAGCGATTATATACGTATACTCATTTAAGACCACATAGGGGCACCTGGGTGGCTCAGTCGGTTAAGCATCTGATTTTGGCTCAGGTCATGATCTTGTAGTTTGTGGGTTCAAGCCCCACATCAGGCTCTGTGCTGACAGCTCAGAGCCTGGAGCCTGCTTCAGGTTCTGTGTCTCCCTCTGTCTCTGCCCCTCCCCCACTTGCACGTGTGTGTGTGTGTGTGTGTGTGTGTGTGTGTGTGTGTGTGTGCGCGCGCGCGCACTCTCAAAAATATTAAATAATTTTTTTAACAGTAAACATTCAAAAATTTTTAAAGGACCATGTATATATATATAATGTGTGTGTGCATCTGTGCACGTGCGTGTGTGTGTATATGTGTGTGTATGGGTTTCTTTCTTTTTTTTTTTTTTTTTTTTTTTCTAATCTTACACTGTTCTTTTAGATCTGAGATGCACAATAAAACAGTTAGTCAGAGGTTTGGCCTGCTTTTGGAGTCGTATTGTCGTGCATGTGGGATGTATTTGAAGCACCTAAATAGGCAAGTTGAAGCTATGGAAAAGCTCATTAACTTAACTGACATTCTCAAACAAGAAAAGAAGGATGAAACACAAAAGGTATGTGACTCTTTAGATTGCTTTTGAGACCCTTCATTGCAGTGGGGCAAGGTAATTTGAGAGTCCGATGTAGATGCAGATTGTGAACATTAGAATCAAGCATATCAGGATTTGGATCCATGTTCCGCCGCCTCTCAGCTGTGTAATGTTAGACACGTTATTTAGTGTTTGAGATCCATTTTCCTCATTTATAAATCGTACCGATACTTTCTTCGTAGTGTAGTTGTGAGCATTAAATTACATGACAAATGCTGAAGCACATATCACAGTCCCCAGAACACAAAAGGTACTCAATAAATGTACTCTGTTCTTTCCCTTCCTTCTCTTCTACATCACCGTAACTTGTAAAATGATTTTTTTCGTAATTTTCGTCATTTATTAGCTTTTAGTAATGACCTTGAAAATAAGTGTTTGGAAATTAATTTGTATGTTTCTAAGTTTAAAATGGACTCTTAGGTGGGGCACCTGGGTGGCTCAGTTGGTTGAGCATCCAACTCCGGCTCAGGTCATGATCTCACAGTTTCTGGGTCAAGCCTGGCATCAGGCTCTGTGCTGACAGCTCAGAGCCTGGAGACTGCTTCAGATTCTGTTTCTCCCTCTCTGCTTTCCCCTCTTCTGCTTGCACTCTGTCTCTCTCTCTCTGTCAAAAAATAATTTTTTTAATGGACTCGGGCGCCTGGTTGGCTCAGTCAGTTGAGCTTCCAACTCTTGATTTCAGCTCAGCTCATGATCTCACTGTTGTGATCGCACATTGCGCTGTGCACTGAGTATGGAGCTTGCTTGGGATTCTCTCTCTCTCTCTCTGCCCCTCCCCTGTTCACATGCACTCTCTCTCTCTGTAAAATACAAAATACAATAAATACAATAAAATGGACTCTTAGTCACCCAGTGAGCATTATCACACACTCGTCATCGTCAGTCTAGCTTAGTGTAACTGAGGAATATGAAATGTAAAGATTTCTCATGACCTTTCCTCCTCTCTATCCTTTATTCAATCTACCACATCCTATAGTAAAAGTGAGATCATTCCTCATCTCTAATGAAATGGAAAAAAAAAAAAATCCCCGTATATTGATGAGTTCCCAAGCACAAGAATATAAATTAGCACTACTGAATGAATTTTTCCAATACCTTAATATTGCATGAAAAAAAATTAAAAGACAGTTACTGTATTAATCTAAATGTCATAGAGTCTGTGACTGAGTTGACTTTATTGAACTTGTGAAATGTAAGTTCAAATAAAGGTTATTAGAAAATAATTGTACTGTTTCTGATTCTGGGAACCATGAACAAGAGTAGACTAGTCTGCTTTGAAAGAATAAAACTTATTATATTTATATTGTAACTGATTGAAGAAAAAAGAAACTAGATATTAAATTTGCAAATAATTTGCAAATAATTAAATTTGCAAATTTGCAAAGGGTTTCTTTAAAGCTAGATTTTTCACAGCCTAATATCACAGATTGGCTCTGATACAGTGGATTAATTAGGAACGTGAAAGTCATTACATTAGTATTGGCTTAAATGGGATTGTGACAGGAAACTAAGAATACTGTAGGTACAAAAGCGTTTCTTTGGTGTCGTGTTTTAGCATAACCATGGTAAAGCATAGGAAGCAGTGTGCTAACATTACGGTTGATAATGGTAGAAAAAGAAATGCCTTTACATGAGCAAGAGTTGCCCTCGTCAGTGATAACTGCATTTTCTAGCTACTCATCCATAGTGAGAAAGAAAAAGAAAAAGAAAAAAAAAGCTTTGTTACTAAAATTATAGCACAAAAATTATTTATTGTTAGTTCCTTAGCTTCTAACCTCTTTCGTCCCTCACTTTTATATTTTTGACAGATGAAGATTTTCTAAAATAAAATGGCAGTTATTACATGCTATATAGTTCAGCAGTCTGGGCTCTGGTTTCAATTGATTAGCAAGAGTGGCACCTGGGTGGCTTAGTTGGTTAAGTGTCCCAATTCTTCATTTCGGCTCCCGTCAGGATCCCAGGGTCATGGGATTGAGCTCCATGCCAGGCTCCCGTGCTGAGTGTAGAGCCTGCTTGAGATTCTCTCTCTCTCTCCCTTAGTCCCTCTCCCCCTACTCACACTCTCTCTCAAAATAAAATAAATCTTTTTTAAAAATTGAGTAAAAAGAGATGTTTCTGCATACATACTAAACCTGAGTATAGCGTGAGACTCAGTGTAACATGTTTTTATAAATACTTTTCAAACAGTTTCTTTTAGCTTCACTAGATGTTTTTTAACACTCAACAGAGAAATGAATATGGTGTTTTCTGCAAAGCTTAAAAGTAAAGTTACTAAGCTGACGTGATGTCTCCATAGTTTTTCCTCTGGAACAAAGATCAGCAAACTCTTTCTTGAAAGGCAAGATAGTAAATATTTTAGACCTTGTAGGCCATGCAGTCTCTGTTGTAACTACTCAACTCTGCTATTCTAGTGTGAAAACAGCCAGTATCTAAATAAATTGGCATGGCTACATCCAATGCAGTGTGATTTACAAAAACCTCCATAGTTGACCAAGCCCTGCTATAGAGGCAAAACATGTCTGTGTCAGTGTGCAGAATTGTCACAGGGGAGTACACGGTGCTGCCCCTCCTGCCTCTGCCTGAGTTGTGTTGCTCTGTGCAATAGAAATCCTTCTGATCGAAATACAGGATATGGATTCACAGACTATACAGTACTGAGGTTCCAGCGTATAAAAGCGATTAGCAGTTAGTGTTACCTTTTATGAAGTCTAACCATGATTGTGCTTATTTATTAGGTACAGATGAAGTTTTTAGTTGAGCAAATGCGGAGACCAGATTTCATGGATGCTCTACAGGGTTTTCTGTCTCCTCTAAATCCTGCTCATCAACTAGGAAATCTCAGGTAACGTACCTTATTGGAAGTTTTATTGATGTTTAAACAAGTACCCTGTCTGGAGAAAATCTGGAGAAAAGTTAAAGTGTCCATTATAATTAGAATGTTCAATTATATATGCTTCTCTCTCCTGTTACCCTACCCTGCAAAATAAGAGTTGTTCAATTTCCTTAAGTTCAGAACTGCATTTAGTCAGAATGAGTTTTTACTACTTTAATAATACAGTTTAAAACTTTCTCTGGCCAGAATTTCTGGTTTCATACAATACAAAAATGTAGTATCTGGGGGCACCTGGGTGGCTCAGTCAGTTAAGCGTCCAACTTCAGCTAATGAGCTCACGGCTTGTGAGTTCCAGCCCTGTATCAGGCTCTGTGCTGACAGCTCAGAGTCTGGAGCCTGCTTTGGATTCTGTGCCTCCCCCTCTCTCTGCCCCTCCCCCCCGCAAAATAAACATTAAAAAATAATAATAAAAAAAAGAAATGTAATATGTGTAAAACTAGTGGTATGTCCCTATATTTGTTGAAAATTCCTATGTTATCATATAAGAAATTTTTAACCTTAATATTTATTTTTTCTTTATACTCCCCTTAGAAATGAATTCATAAATGGAAGTGAGAAGGTTTTAAGTTTTTATAAGACTTCAAAAACTATACTGTGTATTTTAAAATAAATTTGAGGGTAAAAGAATAAAAAATGTAAGGTACCTGGTAAAGTTTTTAACTATTTTAAAGGCTTGAAGAGTGTCGAATTATGTCCTCTGCAAAAAGGCCACTGTGGTTGAATTGGGAGAACCCAGACATCATGTCAGAGTTACTCTTTCAGAACAATGAGATCATCTTTAAAAATGGAGACGGTAAGGAAGAGTATTAATGAACTTATGATGCATGAATTTAGCTATCTTTTTATACACAGGATATTTATGAACTATGAAGACTATTGAAAGCCATTTAAGGAATATGCATGTGGTTAAAATACATAATATTAAACAGATGTCTTAACCTTTAGAACATGTATGTATGATTATTAAAAAGAAAAGAAGTACTAAATTGAGAACCAAATGGCCTGAAATAACTTTCTAACTATTTGCTTAGCTGTGTGAGTATCCATTCATTCCATAAATATTTGATGTGCTAAGCCATCAAATTGTAAAAATAAAACAGAATCCCTGCCCTCTTAAAGTTTACAGTCTAGCAGGGAGAAGAGAGATACTAAACAAATAATTACAAAAATATAATTACACTATGCTACAAAAGAAAAGTGTAGTCTACTAAGAAATATTAAAGAAGGTTCTAATGTACTTGGAAAACAGGTTGCTGGGGGAGCAATGGAAGGATTTTTGATGGGTTGCCTTTGGGGAATGACATTTCAGCACTGAATTCTATTAGCCCCAATATGTTAATATAAACAAGTTCAAATCTAAGGATTCAGAAAAATAAGTACTTTAAATATTTTAGTCTAAAATTTTTCTGAAATACATAGTAGCTTATCCTACATTGTTATGCAGATGGGTTTATGCAGATACTTTAGAGTGGGTTAAAGAATCAAAATATTGCTTCCTTATAGATCAATTTGAAAAGTAAATATAGCTGTATTTATTTTCTGTTTGAAAGCAGTGTGATAACATGACACCCAAATTTGCATTTATGGCATTAAGTGGTGGTACATATCATTTGAATTGCAGATTTACGGCAAGATATGTTAACACTGCAGATCATTCGCATTATGGAAAATATCTGGCAAAATCAAGGCCTTGATCTTCGGTAGGTAACAAGTAAGGCAACATGTATGTTAAAAGTTATCCTGAGAAAGTAAACTATTAGTAAATATCAGTTATAAACCATAACGGGGCATTTATCTATAAGGAAATGTATGGAGTAGAGTAATACTAGTCGATTACACTACTTTCATTTGTCTTCCTCTTCTTTACCTTAGAATGGCTAAGAGATTCAGGTAGGTAAGAAGAGGTATCTCTAATAAGCTGGTAAGGGCTCTACAACTGTGTCTGGAGTGTTACTGTTTGGGACATGACATGGAAGACGCAAAAGCCCCCTATTTTCATTCAGAAGTTAAGAGGTTTAAAGACAATTTCTTTCATAATATAAATTTTCTAATTTTAAAACTTTATAAAGCCTCTAATCTTGAATCAGTTTGATAGCAAAATTTATGAAAAGAACTAAAAGAACTCAAAGCTTTTGCCCTTCGGAGCACCCGTGTGGCACTGTCGGTTAAGCCTCCTACTCTTGGTTTTGGCTCAGGTCATGATCTCACAATTTCATGAGTTCGAGCCCAGCATCGGGCTCTGTGCTGACAGTGCGGATTCTGCTGGGGATTCTCCATCTCCCTCTCTCTCTGCCCTTCCCCAGCTCGCACTGTCTCTGTCTCTCTCAGGATAAATAAATAAGCTTTAAAAAAAGAAAAGAAAAAAGCTTTTGCCATTCTGTTGATTTCTGCCCAACTTTCTACAATTATCAGTATTACCTCTTAAGTTTTCTGTCATGCTTCATCTTGTCCTGGTCATTTCTTTTCTCGTAGTGTTTCCTTTTCTTTCTTATCTCTTTGCAAATCTAGGGTCATTCCAGCAAAGGCCACTCTCTCCAAAAGAAAAATGTCTGTTTAAGTGAGCATAGGAGTCAACTCTAGCTGCAGCAGCAGAGTAGATTAGGGTCTGTTTGTATGCCTCTTAAAGATGGAGGGTAGCTGCTATATAAAGATGTATCAGCGACACATAGTAGAACTAGAACTCTCTTATTGCAGAAGAAAAATGGACACATCAAGTAATTTGCTAAAGTACAAAATTGAGTCATCATCTTCAAATTTTTAATTCCTGACTTAATCCCTTCTGCTTTCCAAAACAATTAATGTTATATTAATCAAGTTTCCTCTTTTGGTATAATTTTCTATATCTGAGAGACACATGCCATTACTACCACTGTCCCCAGGGAAGTACAAAACAAAAGAGAGAATGCAGAACTAGACAGAGTAAAGAAGTTAACTGTAACTCTGGTAATGACAATATTTAATTGTGAACTAGAGACTATGCTAAAAAAGCACCTAAAGTTACGCTAGATCATTGGAAGGTAAGTTGGATCTTCAAAAAGTTTTTAAGTTTTAAAATATTTTCTAAATTTCTTTAACTTAAGTAATTTAAGTAAACATTTTTTTAAGTTTAATTATAAATAAAATATAAATTTAAGCAAAATCATAGCATTTTTATTCTTAACAAAACTTGGATTCTCTGCTTTATTTTTTTTATAACAAGCCTTACAGGAGTATGTGACTCTTTAAACTATGAGCATGTTCAACAGTAATAAAATTAAAATGTAAAGAGAGAATGAGCAGGAGTACAACCTTAAGAAATCCCTGTATTTATCAGGGCAGGTAGAAGGAAAGCTTCCAGGAAAGAAATGGTCAAAGGGATAGGTCAACCAGAATTTGTAATTCGCAGAATCCAAAAGAGAGAAGAGAGTCACAAACAGTTTATAGTATCAGGTGCTTCAGGGGATGTAAGACCATAAGGACTATGAAAAAGCCCTTGGATTTGATGATTCATGGTTAACTGTAAGAAGAATTGAGTCAGTAGAGTAGTAGGTGTAGAAGTTATGCTACATGGAATTCAGAAAATGAAAATAAGTGTGGATTGTAATCTTTTAGGAACTTAAGTCAAAAAAAGATGGAAAGAAGTGCCAGTAGCTTATGAGAACAACAGAGCAAGAAAAACCATACTTTTTAGTACTTACGTGCCAAATGGTATTTTTTTTCATTGTCTCTTTAACTCCTCCTCACATCTCCCTTGACTACATGTCCTTTTTAATACCATGTGATGAATGGGAGGAATCCATACAGCACTTCTGTGTATCCAAGTATGGTTTTATCAAGAAAAAGCATTTGTGGGTTATTAGAGTTGTAAGTTGAACTAGCTACTTTTTTTTTTTCATGGAACACCACTTTTACTTAAAGAATAACTAATAAGTTTTGGTTATTGAGACATAGGTATTTGGCAGACATTTTCTTTCAGATGAGTTGATATGAGCCTATCCCTTCAAGGTGAACAACTGACACTATTGTCAAAGATCAAATTTGAGCTCTCAAGCAAAAATCAGAATTTTGAAAAACTTGTGTGTAAGCAGAACAGCTTCCTCCAAGTAAAGATTTTACTGAGGAAATCGGTGGTGTTATTAACAATTTTGATTTTTTTAGTTGGTATGATGAAACATACCAGCATTTGAAAGATCTTCATAACTCAGTGAACTGGTATCTTCCAAGTGACCAATGCAGCATGTGATAAAGTCACATATGGGTAAAAGTTCGATTCAGAGGCAAGATAGACAAATGGATTTTAATGTAACAGAGTGTAAAGAGTTTAAGATGGTTTCATATTCCAAACTGCAACTTGAGAAACTACTTCTTATCCAGTTTTAGAATAGTACCAAAGAAAAATATCTACAGTTATCTGAAAAAGCTATTCCAATACTCCTCTTTTTTCTACCTACATCACAGTACAAGGCCAGATTTTCTTCATATGCTTCAATTAAAACATGGCATTAGATTGAGTACAGAAGGTGTACATGAGCATCCAGCTCAGCACTGTGGAATGAGACATTAGATTTTGAAAATAGGGGATTGTGTCACTGTTCTTACTAAGAATTATTTTAATATAAGGTTCTTCGTTTCATTAAAAAAATATTATTTATATTACTACAGAATAGTTTATTTTTAGATTAGTTAATACTTTAATTTGTTATTTTCTCTGTTTTAATTTCTATTATCAGTAGATATAACCCACATAAATAAAAGCTCTTTAGGATCTGGGTAATTTTTAAGAGAACAAAGGAGTCCTGAGACCAAATATCTGAGAACTGCTGCCTTAAAGTATTACTTAGGTGTCAGTTAAACAAATTGAAATTCACCCATATTTTTAAAGTCATAAATATTTACGCAATTTTAATTGCCACAATAATTTTCTTAATGTTTTTCTCTTACATAATTAAATGCTTTCTCATTTGAAGGTTATAACAAATGATGGCAGATAATTTTGAGGATTTTTCTAGGAATGTTTGTCATACTGTAATAAAAGAAAATTAAAATTAAAGGAGTGAAGATGATGCGTGACAAATTTGCAAAAAGAATATTCCTGTAATTAGGCTATTAAAATATTTGCTATTTTAAAATGCCATCATTTAATTGCAAATGTTTTTTATCCTTTTTCAGAATGTTACCTTATGGTTGTCTGTCAATCGGTGACTGTGTGGGACTTATTGAGGTGGTGAGAAATTCTCACACTATTATGCAGATTCAATGCAAAGGTGGCCTGAAAGGCGCACTGCAGTTCAACAGCCACACTCTACACCAGTGGCTCAAAGATAAGAACAAAGGCGAAATGTGAGTTTATTATTCTTGTCTTCCTGTGTTCATCTAAGTTTTTGTTAGCTGAGGCTTTTAATGGTTGTGTACATTTCTCTGAGACCAGAGAAGACATTTGTACTTACCTGGGAAAAAACTATGCTCAGCATTTGAAATGTTTGAGATTTTGTGTTTGAATGATCAGAATTGAATTGCTTATAATTTTGGTGAAATCCTATATACCCAACTTTATACATCCAGTTTTAGGTATCTAAAATGTGTTTCTCTTATTGCTTATTCTTTAAAAAAAAAAAATGATCATTGAACATTTCAAAATATACTTCAAGGTCACTGTTGAAATGATTAGAAAAAATGTTTTTTTCATGACATGATCAGTATTTTTTCATTATAATAAAAATTCCGCTTTAGTCAGAGGATATGTAGAAATGTACTTTCTGTCTCAAATCTTTGCACATAATTACTTCCTTTTCTTAATGTCAGCGATTGTTTTCCTTCTTCAGTAGAGACTTTGACCATCTTTTCCCAATTTGGACTGGCTTACTCTGTATTTCCACACTGCTGAAAAGGTGTTTATTTCTTCTTTGTAGATACGATGCAGCCATTGACCTGTTCACACGTTCATGTGCTGGATATTGTGTTGCTACCTTCATACTGGGAATCGGAGATCGTCACAATAGTAACATCATGGTTAAAGATGATGGACAAGTAATAGCTTTCTCTTTTTAAAATGTTTTGGCATTCTTAAATTTATTAATTCAGGATATTGTATTCTGCATTGGTCAAACTATAATATAATTATTTGTTTTTGAAAGCTATTTCATATAGATTTTGGACACTTTTTGGATCATAAGAAGAAAAAATTTGGTTATAAACGGGAACGTGTGCCGTTTGTTTTGACACAAGATTTCTTAATAGTGATTAGTAAAGGAGCCCAAGAATGCACAAAGACAAGAGAATTCGAAAGGTAAGTTCCAGAAATCAAAAATGCAAAGTACCGAATTCTTGCTGCTCTATCAAAAATAAGTGATATTTTTCAAGAAACTTAATGTTAACATTTTGGCATAACTGAATATTTTAATGTGTTTATTTATTGTGTAATGCTATGAAAAATGGAGGAAAACAATTTATTAAGTTAACTAAGGCCTGAAATGATTTATTTAGTTAATTAAGGCCTAAGAAAATGATTCTTAATCTTCTTAATATATTAAAATTTTTTATTTACTGTTGTTTAAATGATTGGACTACACCTTCTCTATATTGACAAATAACGTGTAGTGCTTAAGACAACATTTTTTAGTCCTACAGTTTGAGGAAATCAGTCAACCGTAATTACCATGTGTATTCATAATTTTTCCTACCACCTTCTGGTATATCATCAGTCTATCTCAAACCTTAAAGTACTTTTAAATTCTAAAATCTCATTTTGTCTGTAACTCTATCCTGGCCGTAGCCCAAACCCTAGAGGCTTTAGTATGGACCAGTTCAAACATTTAATAAATCCTTGGTAAACTGCTAATGTGCCAGGCATCATTCTAGGTGCTGGTGATAAAGCAGTAAACAAAATCCTTATGGACGCACAGAGGTTACATTCTAGTGTGGGGTAAAGAGAGTAGAAAGTGTTGGTAAGGGGAGTGGGAAGAGAAATGCTATTTTTCCTAGGTTTGCCCAAGAAGGCCTCTCTAATGACGTGACATTTGAGCAGAGACCTGAACATATTAACCCCTTTTGTTCCATACTGATGAAACTGTTCTTATTACTTATAGGTTTCAGGAGATGTGTTACAAGGCTTATCTAGCTATTCGGCAGCATGCCAATCTCTTCATAAATCTCTTCTCAATGATGCTTGGCTCTGGAATGCCAGAACTGCAATCTTTTGATGATATTGCATACATTCGAAAGACCCTAGCTTTAGATAAAACTGAACAAGAGGCTTTGGAATATTTCATGAAACAAATGAATGATGCACATCATGGTGGCTGGACAACAAAAATGGATTGGATCTTCCACACAATTAAGCAGCATGCTTTGAACTGAAATGATAACTGAGAAACCAAAAGCTCATCATCTGGATTCTATACTGCACTGTTAATAACTGTCAACAGGCAAAGACTGATTGCATAGGAATTGCACAATCCATGAACAGCATTAGAATTTACACAAGAACAGAAATAAAATACTATATAATTTAAATAATGTAAACGCAAACAGGGTTTGAGAGCACTAAACTAGTTCATTTCAAAATTAAGCTTTAGAATAATGCGCAATTTCATGTTATGCCTTAAGTCCAAAAAGGTAAACTTTGAAGATTGTTTGTATCTTTTTTTAAAAAAGAAAACAAAACAAAAAAACCCCAAAATATATAGAAATGGTGGAGAAGGAAAAAGAATGATGTTCTTTTTTTGTCTTGCAAATGTTCTATGTTTTGAAATTGTGGACACAACAAAGTCTATTATTGCATTAGGTCCAAGGAAACTGAAGTTTGATGTTAAATTGCATTAAGATTAGAAAATAATGAAGATTTCTTATTTTTCCATTGCTGTTCAATTTATAGTTTGAAGTGGGTTTTTTTGACTCCTTGTTTAATGAAGAAAACTGCTTGGGGTGGAAGGGACTCTTGAGATTTCACCGGAGACTTTTCCTTTTTAATAAATCAAACCTTTTGACGATATGGGGTCTTATCTGCAAAGTTTTGGAAGCAGTCACAAATGAGACCTGTTATAAGGTGGTGTTTTTGGGTTTTGTTTTTTTTTTCTTTTCTGGACAGTATTTACAAGAATCTGATTCTTATTTCCCAGGGAAATTCTGGGCTCCCACAGAGTACAATAATCATCATAGAGAAAGAATGAGCAGGAAAAGCTCTTGCTCCAGAATTGTACAGTATTCGCCTTAGGTTGATTTTTTTTTCTCCTTTTGCAATTGAATTGAATACATTTTTCATGCATGTTTCCAGAAAATAGAAGTGAGTATTAATGTTATTAAAAAGATTATTTTTTTTATTAAAGGCTATTTATATTATAGAAACTATCATTAATATATATTCTTTATTTACATGATCTGTCCCATAGTCATGCATTGTTTTGCACCCCAAATTTTTTATTGTCCGTAGCAGCATGGTCAGCTTTTCTCTTGGTCCGTGGGTGAGGCTCAGGCACTATCCCATTTATACCAATGACTAGTGTATAACTACATAAGGAAAACAGATTACAGTTCATCCTCTTTCCTTTTATTTCTGTTTTCGTATGAATCCCCCATTTTCCACCTTCTTTTATAGTTGATAATGCCTCAATCATGAAACTAGTTACCAAAATTGACACAATATAGCATATCTTCCTGATTGCTTCAGCCCCTCTACCCAGGTATGCTCATGAATAATACTTTATAATATGGGGGAATAGAAACCATGAACTTTCTACCTTCTTAGGCTGTTTATGCAATATCTTGATAATAAAAGTAGGACCTTAAACCATTTTAAGATCATGTCCCATTTCCAAGCGGTTAGGGCTCACTCTTCAACTTTATTAAATTGCATTTGAGTACAGGATGCATTCTTAAACACTTTGGAAAACATTAACCCAAGATGTAGGGGCTAATGCTAGTCATCACTCTAGAATCTGTTATTTTAGTCAGTATTTGAAATGAATGATTAATGCCCTAGGAAATAGCTTTAGCAAACGTCCAGGTGCCACACCAGAAAAAGTGCAATAATTTACTGACAGTTTTCTAGATTAGGCATATTATTGGAATACAACTTTATAAAAAGTGTACATTATATACTCTAGTAAAACAGCATCACTTAAACGATATTCACTTATGAAATCAGTTACCTATAATAGAAGTCTTGAATAGCGAACAAGGGACTCTAATACAAATACTCTAAATATTTGGCTGTTTTAGAACCCTTAAAGGGCCTAATTATTGGAGATTTAGGTACTTCACTAAAGCATGTACATAATATTGCCAACAAGAAAAATAAATTTGAAAATTAGGGGAACTTACTTCTGTAAACTGTCTTGGAATAGTTAAGAAGAATTTAAACTCCCATTTTAAGCAGGAAGCCAAATAGATTCTTTTGCAGATAGAGGTTTCATAACTTATTAAAATTTGTTTAACATTTTGTGCCTTTTAGATATATTCAGTTAACACATGCTAACATCCCAGTCTTTTCTATGTCAGGGATTAATTACAGGAAAACTCAGTGAAATGGTACAAATCTGAAACTCTGATGGTAGAAACTGGAGATTTAACCGAGAACCACGTTTTACCTGAGTGCCAAAAAAGCTTTGAGCTTCCTTGCACAAAATGTATATAATTTGTGCATTTCTCACATGAGCCCAGATAGTTCCCTTCCCCTGGGACCTCTCCACCATTAAAACACAAGCCACACAGCTTATTTCATCATTTACATTTATTTTCAATAGTTATTACAACCAAGTTAATTCTGTTTGAAGAAGCGTAGGCAAATTTTACTAAGAATTAAGATTCTATAGGTTAAGTGATTTCGCTAAAAGCAAAGTAGGTTTTAAACAAATCCAAGCGGAGTTTAAGCAAACAACATTAAAAATAAGAAAAAAAGGCCAGGTAGTGCTCAGAAGGCAAAGAACCAAAAATTGAATTGAATGCTACATGGGGTGACTAAGATGTCAAGTCAACGGTAAGCCGTTTCCAGGTAGTGCAGTGTCTGGTCACCCCCCCCCCCCCCAATGGATTGGTCAGTTCCTGTGGCCGACCATTCTTGTCACTGAATGTGGTATAACCCACTGTTGACTCGACAGTCTCATTTGGTCACTTGAGAAATAACTTCCTTCAATGACTTTCGGAGGAAAAAAAAAAACCAAGCAGGTTTAAAGAACCTAAAGAAAATAAAACCTAATTTTAAACACATTCTAGTAAGATATAATCTGAAAATCATGTTTTAACTTTTTATCATATTCTCAGCTATACAGAATCATTTATTTTGAAGATTTTTAGACTGCTGTTAATTTGAAATCTGTTAATCATATTGTAGAATTTGGTTTTTAAAAAATGTTTCTAATTGGATTTTTTTAAAGAAGAATGGAATTTGGTCACTATTTTCTGATAGAACCTAAGCTTTTTGTGGTTCTTAGTGTCCTCTGTAAAACTCAGTGTCAAAGTAATCAACTTTGAGGTTTTCCCTTCTAATCTGCTTTATATTATAAGCCCTTTAGGAAATGGGAACCTGGTGAATATACAATGAATTGTAAAATATTTTAATGTGTAATTTTTTCAACTGTGAAACTATGACTATTGGTTTTTGATGAAAACAGCTGCTGATAAAGTATTTTGTGTAAAGTGTAGTTCTTATTAATCAGGAAAATAATCAATGACTTGATTAGAATGTATATACCCTCTTGGATTTTATTTTAAATGGATTGGTGATTTTCACATAGGTAAAACACAGTCCATCTGTATTCTTTTTCCATCAAAAATTGAGCGATCTAGCATCATAAAAAAATTATGAGCAGCCTATCTGTTTTAAAAGAACCATGGAAATTTCACAACACATAAACTTGGATTTGTTTGTTAACGATTTTATAAATCCTTTTAATTCCTATTCTGACCCAATAGCCCATGCTTGCCAACTCTTTGGAAAAAAAAAAAATTGATTTCCAGCATTATTTTAAAGTCAGCAGGTTAACCTTTTCTGAATGTTTTGACTTTTGTTTCTATGTCTACACAAACTGCAGACCTGGGCTGGACCCACATACTTGGAATCCACCTTAAAAATCGATTTTGATGTCCAAGACATCACTAAAATATTGAGTTTAAAGACCCTATGCGGTGTTAATGGATTGTGGTGCTTCTCCTATCTAAAAACAACTTTCATACTTCAGATGTTTTTGAGAAGAGGGGAATGTGGAAGGAGGGGGCAGAAGAAGAGGGGGAGTCTGTTTGAATGAATTACATTCTTCGTGCCCATCCTGCTCAGATGAGGCGCTTCTAAGGGAAGCCTTAGATGGGGCCTTCGAAAGACAAGGCAGAAAGCTGTGAGTATACTGTGCATACCAGGAGGGAAATAAATAACTCTTCCTCAAGGACGGCATTGTGAGGGCTGAAGTATAAAACTCAGCATGGACAGGATCCTCAGATAACAATTATTGGTGACAGAGAAATACAGCTGGGCTGTTTTTTAAAATATAAACACAAACCATTTTTATTTTTTAATTGTTACATTAAAATTATAAATGTATCTTACGCGCCATGGCCTGGAAAGCCTTTCTTCTTTTCTTTACAAAGTTATTTTCATTTTCTGAAAAGATTATGGGGTTTAGCTCAAGATAACTATGGTCCTGATAAAATTGGATTGGTAACTCTACCTCAGAAGGTTAATAAGAAAAAAAGTAAATGAGTCACAATTCAATACCAGGCTCTGATGTTACAGAAATTTCCAGAGCACTGTAGTTTAGATTTATAAAAAGTCAGAGTTGGCATGCCTTGTTTTTAATGGCATTGGAGACATTAAGAAAAAAATTTGGTTAAAATTTAATCATTGCTCCAGCCATGGAAAAGGCTACAGCGCCAGAAGGTTGGTGGTACTAGGTTCTTGAATTCGGCATTCGAAATTAGCTGTCTTCCTTTTCTTTATTATTAGTGAAATTGGTGTGTGTATATCTGCACACATTTCTATTTGCCTACACACTGCTCGCTAGTCCTAGTCAAGAAGTATCGTTCATAAAAGGTGTAAGCATCAGGTTCTAAAGCTCAGAAGTGTTTAGAATTCATTAGGAGTTTCCCGAGTTGGGATGTTACTTTTTAAATAAACTTATTTCATCCAAGTATTTCACTTGATTAAGGTTTTACACTTTCTTTTTATCAGTGAAGCGTCGTTCCTTTTCCTTAGTTTTAGACATGTTAATATTACAGCCGTGCTAGTTAGCATAAAGTGACAGTTATGAGCCATAAGGAAATTTTCTCACTTTTTACACAATGACATATGAGTTTTAGTAGGGGGTTGGGGGCGGTTGGTGGGTGGGGGGAGGGGATCAGTCCATTGTACGTTTAGTGTAGTTTAGGTAACTGATTTTCACTACCAACAGTAGACTCCATTCTTCATGTTGGTAAGTATGGAAAGGTTTTCTTAATGCATTTTGTAAGCCAGTTAAGTCTTAAATCTTATCTGAAACCTTATTTAATCTGTCACTACAATAATTTTGTGGTTATGCTAAGAGCCATGTATATTTTTAGGTGATTCTTATTTTTGTTACTCCTTCTAGGTTAAGCAAGGAGGAAGAAAAATTTCATTGTTTTATATTTTCTCAAAATATCTTTAATAAGACTAAACTTATTAATTCAAGTATGAATTTACAAATGTAGTCATGATCTATCAATTTCATTTAAAAAAAAAAAAAAAGCCCCTATCACATTTAATATATGTTCTGAAGAGTGGTTGGAGAGCTTGGACTTCATGTGGTTTCTAGAAACGCTTTTGGCTACGGAACCTAAGTCAAATACAATTGATAGTTTTGATGTGATTCAGTCCTCAGACTTCCTTGGGTTGAATACAATCTAAAAGAATATATCCTTTTGGAACATAACGCTTTACTATCTTGGGGAATGTGGCATTACCAAAAGAAGACTACAGGCACATCAAATGTTGACTTTGGAAGCTTCAAAAAACAGCCCCTACCACCCTCTTTTGGCCCCTTTTAATTGTAGCAAATCTATTTCTATTTTGTCATTCAATGAATTGAAGTCTTGTGGTATACTGCATTCATTAGGAGAAAAATGTTTTTACATATTCTTTTACTGATGGCCCAAAAACGTTTGACACAGCAAGATGCATGTGTTATTGTACTGAGAATATAGAATAATACAGTGTCACTAAATTTAAGACCTCTTCCCAGTCTTGCTGTTCCTAGCAAGATGTTTGGCCTGTGACTGCACTTACTGTTTGTGCTCATCAGAAACTGTCAATGTCTGCTTTTCTTTTAACTTTGCAGTCTGTAACATCACGCTGTTTATTAAAAAAAAAAAAATGACGTGTCTAAGCAGTCCTTAGTGTACTACATATTTTAAACAAAAACATGTGATAATTACACTTTGCCATTTTTTTGGAATACTTACAAGCAAACCGGTGTTGCTAATAATCAAAATTTAGCTGAACTTGAGTTCTGATCAGTAACAACTAAGACTAGTTGATTGAAAACCTGAAACTATTATGCCTTAAAAGCAATTTTTCTGCCCCAGTAATGAATATTAGAGAAATATCTGTTTGAATATTCATTTCCTTTAAGCAAAAAGAATTGTATGTTTGTGTTTCAAGCAGAAACATACACATATACATATGAATGTGTTTGTACACGCAGACTTTTTTTTAAGTCAGTTGAAGACCAGAACCTAGAAGTGAGGTTGGGCTAGAAGCAAACTGATTTTACTTTCAGTTATCGTAAACCTTGCAAAAGGGGAGTCTGTACTTGGACTGAGTGTTGATACTCTGTACTTCTAAGCAATTAACAGCAAATGATTGCTCACATTTTGTTTCTTTGCCAAATGGTTTGCGTGACTTTGAATTAACATTATTCTAAATGGACTTTGTTCTCCAAGCATAATGTTCCCCTTTCCTGAGATGAGGTTACGAGATGAACCAAGTAGCCGCACTGTATGAGTGGAAAACTGGTAATTGCAACACTAGGTTTCACACTTTCACACACTTTTTAGGCTTTAAACGAGTGGTTTTGAATTTGTTAGGAGAAAAATCCCAAGAACTGCACATTGTTAGATGGGTGTCAAAACTTACTAAGAAATGGAATAGAGATCTGCCCTTTAGAAATCTATAGAATCTCAATTTGTAGAATGACTTAAAATATGTGTGCCTACATCTATTTTATTTCAGGAAAGTCTTTGGTATACAAAATAATTTACCGCAACCTTTTAAGCAGCACGTTCTGAATCTTAAATGCATATTATATTTCGCCAAGACAAGGGGAAGGAATGCTCTCCTACAGCTCCCTACGCTAGCCCCTATAACCAGCTGTCCAGTGAAAGGTACCAAGGCTGACTGAATTTATTTTATTTTTTAATGAGAATTGTATATATTTAAGGTGTACAATATGATTTGATATTCATGTACAGCAAATGATTATAGTCAAGCTAATCAATGTATCATCTCCTCACATTGTGTATATGTGTGTCTATGTGATGAGAATACCTGAAATCTACTTTCTTAGCAAATTTCCAGTATTCAATATAGTATTCTTGCCATAATCGTGCTGTACGTGAGATGTCTAGACCTCATCTTAAAACAGAGTTTGTACATTTTAATTAACATCTCCCCATTTCCCCTACCTGACCACACCCCCAGTAATCACTATCTTACTCTCTGCTTCTGTGTATTTGACATTTTTAGATTCCACATATAAGTGAAATGCAGTTTTTTCCTTTCTACGTCTGACTTATTTTACTGGCATAATCCCCTCTGGGTTTATCTGTGGTTGCAAATGGCAATCCCCTCTGGGTTTATCTCTGGGTTGCAAATGGCAGGATCTCCTTTTTTAAGACTGAATGATATTCCATTGTGTATATGTATACACACCTCACATATGTGTGTACAGTGTGTGTGTGTGGGTGTGTGTGTAAGATCACAATTTATTCATCTGTGAATGGACACTGGTTGTTTCCATATCTTGCCCATTGTCAATAATGCTCCAATGAACAGGGGAATACAGATGTCTCTTGGAGATACTGATTCCATTTCCTTTGGATACATACCCAAAAGAGGCTGACTGAATATTGAAACTTAGCAAAAAAAATTTACCTAACATTTTTTGAGCACTTTTACTAGGTGCAAGAAACTAAGCTGTTTTATATACTCTACCTTGTCTCTTCCTTAACCCCATGAAGGAAGAGATTATCCCCATTTTATAAATGAGAAGAGAGAGGCTTGAACCTTCATTTCAGTTCAGCTGAACTTCCAGGGGATACGTATCTGAAAAGCTGTAGTCATGACCTATGAATTCAAATAAATCCTCTGAAACACATGTGTTTTCTACTATTCCACACTAGGAGGAGGAGAAAGTACCAAAATTGTTCATTACTTGTCAAGTCAATATTGCTCTATTTAATCATTCAGTCTCTTCAGTAATTTGTGATTTGAAATTAACTGCTAAAAGGCATAATATTTACTTGGAATCAAAATTTCTGTTTTAATTACATCTGCATATAAAAGTTGCTTCAAAGTATCATTCTTTCTGTGGACCATGATGTAAAACTTTTTTAGTAAAATTGAAGAGATACTTTGAGGCACATTGGTTTTCAGAACAAATACATGTTTTCAATTCCCAATTCAGCTTACTCTAGAAAGCACTTGTTGGGAGAGCCTTGTGACATTCATTAGTTAATAACCAGGGTTGAGTCATTAAAGTACAGATGTTTGCTGACTGTCCACGTGGGACTTTTCTACAATTGCAGATTATCTGAGATGAATGTTAAATTCCATACAATACAGCTTCTCCCTACTTCACGTTTCTGGCCATCTCTCCCACCCCCACCAGAATGTGCACAAAGAAGAAAATGAGCTTATGGAAAGCATAATTAACTAGGAGAATGTTGCTGAAAGAAAAATTACATGGTACATGGCAAGGTTAAGTACAGAGAACTCTAAACTCAGTGCCATTTGCTAGGAGCAGCTTTCCTTTATCATGAATGGTGAAGCAAAATGGTCGGCCCACATTTTTTTGAAATTGCCAGATTATTATCTTCCTAACAGTGAATGACCTGTTCTTCACTAAGCACTTTTTTGGGAAATGTTTTGATGTAAACTGTGTTGCATAGACCTAGGCTGGCTGTTCAGTACTCAATAGGTTAGATACCCTCCATCATTTACTTCCACGCGGACAAGTTCGGCTAGAGCTGAAATTAGATAAAGCACAGCTACTGTGAGCTCATTTCGCCATGTGGAGACAAAAAGCACTTCCTTGGCTCATGTGGAAAGAAATGTGGGGTAGAAAAAAGATGGTGAGTTTGTATGTATTCATAGAATAAATGGAATACATAGTGAGGCTTTTTTAAAATGTTTCCCAAAAGAAATGTACTTAGTTTGAATTGCCTCTACGTGGTTAGTTTGCGAGCAGGTGTCATTAGATCCACAGGTGAAAAAATTGCAGGTATCTGAATGCCAGGACTTTAATCTGGCCACTGTCTTAAGATCTTTCTGCCCCTTTCTTTGTCCCTCCCCACACTCCACAGTTTGAATCGATGCTGTTCCATATAAGGTACTTTGCCACCTATCTCATCTCTGAGTGCAGCGCTGTATTTTTCACACAGCAGGGACAGGTACTGTGTTAATCTCACCATGCCAACAATCAGGGCACCCCCTAGCAGAGTCAGTGAAGGCCAAAATAAACAGTGAAAGGTAACCATCTGGTCGTACTTTTTTATGAGAATGACATCTTCAGATTGGCTGTCTGGACTGTAGAAGCATGAAAAGGGAGTCCCGTTTTTGTGATCAAAGAATTCCTTTATGTCCAGCACACTGTTGAGCAAATCATTCCTATCTCGGTGGCACTTGGGTATGTAAAAGCACTAGGAATATGGAAGAAGAAGAAAGATGAGGGCACTGTCCCCCAAACCAAGCATTTAAACAACAGTTTTTATTCTGAAAGAGCTTCAGACTGAAGCTATTCGTGGAGAGTTGCAATCTCAGAAGCTAATGGAAGCTGTTGTAAAGCTCACGGGGAAGTGTGGGCAGGAGGGCACAGAGTGATATGGCCATTTCCAGGCACTATGCAGAAATGTGGAAAGGGATTCTTAGAATACAAATATTTCAGAAGAGGCAGTGACCAGCTTCATAAGGACCATGCAGGCCCCCTTGGTCTTTGTCCATTCAACAAATATCTGCTGAGCTCACTATGTGTTCTCAACACCTATTAATGCCTCTATCATCTTTGTCTTGATTTCCTACAGTAAAATCTTTCCCTAAAGGATAGCATGTTGAAGCCTTTGCCCTAGGCCCACGGAGAGGGGTCCTACATGGGCTTTGGTTCCTGGGTAGCAGAACCAGTGAAGAAGGGATATGTCAGCTGGTGATTTTTTTTTTAAAAATGCCTGAGGTTTTTTAGCATATCCACTAGGCACTCGAGGCACTGTGCTTAGGGTCTACAAAAATGTTTGAGGCCTTAAAAACTATTGCATCCAAAATAGAAAACCGAGGTCATCAGATTGATTAAGTGCCTAAGTAAAGACAACAAAGCATAGTATGTTAACTAATCTGATGCAACCTAACTTTCATAGTTAGTGAGAATGTACACTATACATCATATGAACCAATCAAGAAATGTATTAAAATCAAAATTATAATAATTTTTACATTTATTTTGATAAGAAAAATTGCTTAATGTAAGATGGGTTGAGTACATTTTAACATTTTTGATACAATGGGGAGTTGGGCTTCCACAAGTAAAACTGCCTACAAATGACTCTGTCCACTGGCTCAGCCTGTAAATTCCAGACACCAGTGTGTGAAATTGGCATAATTCCTTTCCATTCTATAACCCCCATTTTTCCTCCAAGAATGCCTTTAGCTTCATTTATCCCGATCTGACCACTGTAGGGGTGTTCACTGGAAGGAAACGGGTTTACTGCCAGAGATGGTCCTCGGTACTGCACTCTGCAGGGGACAGTCTGGCATGGAAGGGCAGCTGTAATTAGAACTCTTTAATTACATGAACTTGACATTACCTTGGAATTTATCTGGACAGCCTCTTCATTATAATGTAGGAGAGCTTTCTGACCTGAATGGGTGACGTTCACAAACACCTGAAGACATGGGTACTCGCCCCGGCCTCGGCAGCCTACACCACAGGGGAAAGCGCAGTCCATCCAGTCGTCCGTGATATGAGTGTGGATGGTAGTACAGTTCGACTCTTCTCTCTGAATGCTTCAGTTGCAAAAGATAAATGATCTTCACCCTCTAGAAAATTTATAGTTGTAATGTGATAACCCAAGACGTGTCTATTTCCAGGGAATGTGGAACCATTACAGAAGGTACATAATGATTAGGGAACATTGAGATAGGAGAGAAACAACAGCATATTGCTAAGTTTCATCTCAGTTATGACCCCCTTGGCATATTTCTTACTACACCAACCCTTAGAGCAATGGTTTTCAAACTTCAGAATCACCTGAGCAAGTTTAAGAGTGAAGTACTTATGGATTCTAAGGCTTCACACCCAGAGATTTGGATTTAGTTGATCTGAGTTGAAATCCAGGAATCTGTATATTCAGCAGTATTTAAGATGCAGGTATTTGGCGAACCATGCTTTGACAAATATTACTGTAACCACATACTCAGAAATCTTATCCTCTTCCATTCCTTATCATCTCAAGATGCACCCATTGGCCCGTCCTGATGAAAATGTGCCTTTGGAAGGTTCCAACCACAGTCAATGTGACCCTTAGTCAATATAGAATTCTAGTAACAAGGTACAATTCCATGTACTCATTCTACTTCCAAAGAGGCGAATACAAATCATAGAAGGAATGTCTCAGAAAACTTACTGTGTTTTCACTGTCAGTAGGTTCCTTGAGGTGAGGGGCTATATCCTATTCATCTTCATGTTCCTTAAAGCAAGAAGCACCATGCCTCCCATATAGCAGAGGCTCAATACATGTTGTACTGAATGAAAGTTTGATTTGGAATACATTCCTTGTGTATTTGCACACATACTACATGCACAGAATGTTCTAGGTGCCATGAGAAGTGGTAGACAAAATTCCTGCCCATGAAAATTTTGTGGTGGTGTTGAAAAGACAAATATGTATGAAATTGTTAGAGAACAAGTCCTAGATAAAGTAAAGGAGGGTAAGAAGAAATGCTTGACAATGTACAGGTCCATTCCTCGGGGCCCTCACACTCACACCCAGGTGGGTCCCTGACCTTATTTCCTGGTGACTTAAACACAAGAAGTCAGATTAGCAAATTCTAAAGTCTAGAATGTTTGAAAAGCCTCATTTAGCTGGATTCATACTGCTCTCCTGTTAAGATCTTTGGCCATAAGTAAACATTTTTCTGTATTAATATAATAAACTTGAGACACAGTGCAGTTTAAAATAATCTCAAGGCCCAGGGCATTAAAAAATCATTGGATTTTTTAAATAAATATATTTTATATATATTTTATAAATTTTATAAATGTTGGGCAAGTGAAAATACAAATATGAAAAATAAGGTTCTTTCACAGGTTTAACACCAGCTGCTTTTCCACAAAATTAAATTCTGTACTTATTTAGACTAGGCATCTTAAAATAATTCTTTAGAGTTGCCTATTTGTCTGTGTCAGAACTTAGGCTCTCTGAGTCCTAATCAAATGCTGAACTGAGTGTGGTTGGAACCTTCCCTGAAGATTTCAGAAAGCTCCATTATGGAGAGCAGTATATTTCTTCCTGTGCACAAGGGTCAGGCCAGTTCTCTCAGTGAGAGCCAGGGACATATTTAAAGTCTACTTATTTATTTTTTGAAAGAGAGAGAAAGGGAAGGGCAGAGAGAGAGGGAGAAAGAGAGACTCCCAAGCAGGCTCTGCACTGTCAGTACACAGCCCAATGTGGGGCTCGATCTCATAAACCGCACCATCATGACCTGAGTTGAAATCAAGAGTCAGATGCTTAACCAACGGAGACACCCAGGCACCTGGAACCAGGCATGTATTTAGAGCTGGAAACATGAGCATGTTCTTTCAACAGCACTGTGTGTCTATTTGTCTACAAATAGACAAAATCCATCATTTGATTGAGAGATGATGGTCGAAGGGCGTGGGAGCAGGCCATCTTCCATGGAGCAAAACCACACTCTGAGGTGGCACAAAATCACAAGTCAAGAGACAGATGAGAACTCACCACTCTTAAGCACTCAATTACTTTAAGCAAACAATTTCCAGAAATGCTTAGCAAAGTAAAATTTAAATACGAGCAACAGTTTGGTGTCAGGTTGCAGAAGGTATCCTCAAAACATCTCCCAAATTATCACATTTTAGAAAATAATCTGACCTGGACCTGCACACAAGCACTCATGCACATGCACACACATGCGTGCGCACACACTCACACACACACACTTTATTCAGCTTACGTAGGTATGTGTGATGCAGCTAGATTGATGATTGGATGGGTGGATGGGTGGATGGATGGATAGAAGGAAGGATGGATGATCAGGTAGGTAGGAAGGTAGGTAGGTAGGTAAGTAGAGATAGGCGATAGATAGATATCTCTCTACATATAATGGAGTAATAGAAAAAGGAAGGTAGAAAGCTAGAAGTCAAGAGTAAGGTGAAGCATGTAAACTGAAAACCATAAGAACCCCTACAGTTATGAGAACTGGGCCACAAATTTCACTCTGAGCTTCCTAGCAGCCAATGCAATGAAGGAAGTATAACCACATATAAGTTTCCTGGTGTCTACTAAATAAAAGTAAGCTGGATGATGAGAAGCAGAACATGGTGATAATACCAGAGGCAAAATTCTCCTGAATGCTTCTAATAGTGGCGCTGTGTTCTGTAGTGATGGTGACCTCCACACTATTGCCCTAATAGTAACTTAGGAATGGCAGGAGATGAATCTGATAAATAACAAAAGCAGGACACCTACTTCCTATTCTGTGATCCTTTTTCTTAACTCCTAGGCCTCCCTCTCCCTATTCTCCCTGGGCCTTCTATCACTCTTTGGCTAACAAAAGTTAGCCTGTCCCCCTACCCAATACTGCCCTCCCTTAAAGTACCCCATGTTGTAAAAGGCATCCTCCAAAATTAAACAGCTCCTCCCCTGCCCTAATGAAACCTCCCATCCCCCACCCCCATTGCTACAAACTTCATTTAAGTATTAGGAGATCAGGAGTCTTATATCAAAATGACAGGCAAGTTCTTTACTGGCTAGGTGACCTTGGGCAAGTTACTTGGACTGAGCCTCAGCTTTCTCATTTATAAAATGAAAATTAAGGGGCGCCTGGATGGCTCAGTTAGTTAAACATCAGACTCTTGGTCTCAGCTCAGGTCATAATCTCACAGTTCCTGAGATCAAGCCCCACGTCAGGCTCTGTGCTGACAGTATAGAGCCTGCTTGGGGTTCTCTGTCTCCCCACCTCTCTGCCCCTTCCCTGCTGGTGGTCTCTCTCTCTCCCTCTCAAAAATAAACATTAAAAAATAAAAATAAAAAAATAAAATTAAAATGATAAAATAATGCTACCATGATAGGTTTGCTATAGATTTAAATAGGATAAAATATAGAATATTTTGGCATATAGTATATATTTAATAAATGGTAACTGTTATTTGCTGTATTTAATAATGAATAAAACAAAAGGGAAGAAACACTTATTTAGCAACTACTATGTGCTAGGTAGATATTGTCAAACTCAAAAAACTCAGAGTTAAATAACTCTTATTGTGTTCACATAGAAGACTTAAATTAACCCTTCCCTATGATATCTGCTTGTTAAAGAAAGAATTTATTCCTTCCATGCATATCTAATTTATGGATCAGCTGTTGGAAGTACTTTTCAAATTGACAAGGGGGAGTGGTAAAGGAGTATCTTCCGCTTTGTTACCACACCTTTCTCTACACCCAACTGCCTCCCAGCACTGATAACAAAACAGGTGATTCTATCATCCCTTAGACAGTGGTCAGGAGGGCTGAAGAGGCCAAAGCCAGCTTCCTCTTCTCTACCACTGTGCTTGCATCTGATCCGAATTGAAAATTCTGGGTCTCCTTTCTATGTTTCTTACCTGAGCATGAAAGGCTTTAGGATGGTAATTCCAAACAAGAAGAACATGAGGACTGAGAAGCCCATCATTGCAAAGCCCAGCAGCAAGGCTCGGTCCTCTCCAGCACTGGATGGCAGCTTCTTGTGCACATCTGGTAAGTCTCCATCATCATGGTCTATATTTCTATTTCTGCCTGAGGCAGAAAAGGCTGTCCTTTGGAGGAAGTAGGAAGGAGATATTTCAATAAGCCCATAGAGAAATGGAAACATATACCAACCCATGGTGGGTGGAGGGATGATCCCATTTGCTGTCCACCTCAGGTTTGTGAGCAGGTTCAGTGCAACACCATGAAATCCCATGTTCAGAGCTTGGCTAAAAGTCCATCTAAACAAGCTAAAATTATGTGTTATAAAATATAATGTAATATAATATAATATTATTTCTTACATATAACAAACAATCATAAGGAAGTCTTTAGAGATCTGTTTAATCAATGACTAGGAAAGAATTACCTGTCTGTAGTTTTCATTTGTATTATGTGAATAAGTATTATGAGCTTACTTCTCTGTCAGGTATACTGCACATTACCCATGAAAATGATTTTTACACTATTTTATGAGTTCCATATGTAAAGAATGACTTAAAAGGTTTGGAATTAACAGCATCCAGAAATAGTAGGATTTGACTTGTTCTTTTATATTCAGCTGTTGGAAAAGCAGCATATCTACTATGGGGCTTGGTGACCCATGGTCAGTCCACTCAGAATAATGAAGGCTTCACTGCTGTTTTCTTTCCCCTCGCCCCTCATCTCCTCTCTGTTCACTCACAGCTCTGTGTGAATGGTCCTACATTTCTTCTCTCCTTCCCTCTGTTCTGTACCAGCAAAGGATGCGATAAATTATTTCACAGTGGGGGGTCCAGTGAACAGTAAAGTCCAAAACAAAAATTGCTAACTGGTGACCCATGGACAGCATCCAGCCCACAAATGCGTTTTGTTTCGCCTTGTGTGTGTGTGTGTGTGGGTGTGTGTGTGTGTGTGTGTTCAATGTGGAATTAGTTGCTAACAATTTAAAAATCATGAAATTTCTCATAAAAATACTGATTACTAGCTTTTGAAAATATCATAAGATCCCATACTCCTGCCTATGAGCAGCTGGCCAAGCCAAACAGAGGCTGTCCCCATGGACAGGCATGTATTCTCCAATTTGCCAGAGTCCCACCACTTCCTATGGCCAATGTCATTGGTTTGCTACTCCTTGCTCATTAGGCATATGAGTCCCAGAGGTATTTCCACTTTAAGAGTCTTATCGAAATCTTAAGCCAAATGAATGCAGCTATAATGGTAGAAATTCAGGCACCATCAAGCTGCTTAAAAAGCTTACTAAAAGTTAAAGCTGAATAAAAACCCTGTCAAGGGAATTGCTACTTGCTTTCTTCCAAAAGTATATTTTATACTTTATCCCACATCCTTCTCCTTTCTCTCCCTAGCTCCTCTTCTCTCTGGCAACATCTTCAGAATTCAAAGAGAGTGAGGGGAATGTCAGGCTATCCAGGATGTTCCAGGAGCCTACACCAGGAAGCACTGGCTTCAGAGGACAGCAACACTCCCTGGTTAATACTACTCTGAGTTCAAGACCTGGTTTGGAGATTTTTAGTCTCCTCTGATATTTCACTCACTTTCAATCATGCCACCCTCAGAAAATGGGAAGAGGAAAAAACTTTTTTAATGAAATTTGAGCCAGTACATTTTATAATTTGTCAACAAGTATGATAGGTTAAGAGTTTCAGCCATAAACTAAGATTTGGATATTTTGTGGGTTTCCAATACCCAATATCCCATCTTTTCCCTCATGTTCTGAAACTAGATTTTAGTTGCTTCATATTAAGGCATCCCAGAGGTTTATTGTAAGATACCCATGGAATCTACACATGAAGAGGCTTATTATAAGGCCTCTCTGCATTTCTCATATATTGATTTAACAGACCCAATTATAATTGTTGATATAGAAAACTGGCATAATTTCAGTGTGCATGGGAAGCATCTACACAGGGGACACCTTTGATCACCTGACCCTTGTGGCCAAGAGGCTGCTGTTCCTGAGTGCCACTGGAATGTAATGATTAGAAAGACAAGTTCTTGGTAGGCCACCATCCCCCAAGGTACTGCACAGATAGCAGACTAAAATACACAATCTTCCTGTGAAAAAGGACTATCTCCTTAGCCTGGAGCTTCAGCCTAAAGTACAGGCTTCAGGTTCCCTATACATCTAGAGGCTAAGGAGGCACTCCCAGGGAACACAAGCAGGGATACACAATCCCTGCACACCCTCTTGGTCTTGCTATAGCTTGACAAGACCTCCCAGAAAGGAGCTTATACACTTGTCTGGAGCCCCAGTTTTTGCAACTCTCATCTGGGAGACACTTCTAGATCACTTTGTCTGAAGGCCAACTAGGTTTCCAATCGCAGCCCCTCAGGACTGTATATATTTGCATACTTTTACAGCTGCTACCTGAGGGTCTGGCTTCCAATCAGCCTTAAACTAGGTGCTAAATGAAATTCCTTCCCTTGGAACACTGACAGGTTTTAACACACCCTCAACAGCTGGGACATACAAAGAATAAGTCAGGCAGTTTAGACAACCACAAAGTTTTGAGAAACAACCAAGAGCTAGGGAAAGGGTGAACAAGAACATTCATCACTTACACAAGGCCACTCCTTCAAGACTGAGAGAAGTAGCTGTTTTGCCTAAACAAACACAGAGTCAAGCAAAATGAGGAAACAAAGAAATATGTTCCAAATGAAAAAACAACACTAAACCTCATGAAAAGACCTTAATGATACAGAGATAAGTAATCTACCTGATAAAGAATTCAAAGTAATGGTCATAAAGATGCTCACCAAACTCAGAAGAATGAATGAATAAGGTGAGAACTTGAACTAAGAGAGAGAAATTATAAGAAAATACTAAACAGAAGTCACAGAGCTGAAAAACACAATAACTGAACTGAAAAATACACTTGAGGGGTTCAAGAGCAAACTGGATGAAACAGAACACATCAGCAAGCTGGAAGACAAAGCAATAAAACTCATCCCAACAGAGCAACAAAAGAAAAAAAGAATTTTAAAAAATGAAGACCACTTAAGAGACCAACATCAAGTAGAATAACATACACATTATAGGAGGTCCCAAAAGAAGAGAGAGAAAATGGGACAGAAAAATTACTTGAAGAAATAATGTCTGAAAAACTCCCTAGCCTAAGGAAGGAAACAGACATCCAGCTCCAGGAAGCCCAGAGAGCTCCAAATAAGACAAACAGAGATCCACATCATGACACATTATAATTAAAATGACAAATATTCAAATAAAGAACTTAAAGAAGCAAGAGAAAAACAAATTGTTATGTACAGGGGAAACCCCATAAAGCTCTCAATAGATTTCTCAGCAGAAACTTTGCAGACCAGAAGGAAGTGGCCTGACATAGTCAAAATGTTGAAAGAAAAAAAAAATTCCAACCAAGCAATACCTGACAATAGTATCATTCAGAATTGAAAGAGAGATTAAAAAGTATGCCACATAAGCAAAAGCTAAGGAAGTATATCTCTCCTAAACTGGCATTACAAGAAATGTTAAAGGGATTTCATTTTGCTGAAAAGAAATGGCACTAACTAATAACAAGAAAACATACAAAAAAAAAAAAAAACCCTCACTGGAACAGGTAAATATAAAGCAAAGGTAGTGGATTGATCACTTATAAAGTGGTAAAATGAACTAAAACCATAATAATTAGTTAAGAGATACGTAAAATAAAAACATGTAAAATGTGATATCAAAAATATAAAGTAGGGATGGGGTGCCTGGGTGGCTCAGTCAGTTAAGCATCTGACTTCAGCTCAGGTCATGATCTCGTGGTCCATGAGTTCGAGCCCCACATTGGGCTCTGTGCTGACAGCTCAGAGCCTGGAGCCTGTTTCATATTCTGTGTCTCCCTCTTTCTCTCTCCTCCCCCCGCTCATGCTCTCTCTCTTCTCAAAAATAAACGTGAAAAAAAATTTAAAAAATATAATAAAGTAGGGAAAGAGGAGTAAAAATGTAGTTTTAGAATGTGTTCAAATTTAAGTTGCTATCAACTTAAAATAGACTGTTATAGACATAAGATGACATGTGTGCACCTCATGGTAACCACAAAGCAAAACCTGAAAGTAAATACATACATACAAAAATGAGAAAGGAATGTAAACACAACACTAAAGAAATTCATCAAAATATAAGGAAAGAGAAAAAGAGAAGAAAGAAACAGAGAGGAACTATAAAAACAGCCAGAAACAATTAACAAAATGGCAATAAGTACACACTTATCAATAATTAATTTAATTGTAAACATACTAAATTCTCCAATCAATGTGGAGTGTCTGCATGGATTAAGAAAAAAGAAAAACAAGTCACATCCATATACTGCATACAAGAGACTCACGTCAGAAGACACACACAGACTGAAAGTGAAGGGTGGGAAAAAGACATTTCATGCAAATGGAAATAAAAAGAAAGCTGCTGTATGTATACTCATATCAGACACAATATACTTTAAACAAAGAATGTAATGAAAGACAAAAAGGAGCACTACGTAATGATAAAGGAGTCAATCCACTCAGAAGATATAACATTTATAAATATATATGCATCCAACATACCACTAAAGTAAAGCCAATATTAATAGACTTAAAAGGAAGAAATTGACAGCAATAAAATAATAGAAGACTTTAACACCCCACTTACATCAATGGCTAAATCATCCAGACAGAAAATCAATAGGGAAACATTGGCCTTAACACATTAGACCAGATGGACTTAATAGATATATTTAGAACATTCCATCCAAAAGCAGCAGAATTTATATTCTTCTTAAATGCACATGGAACATCCTCCACGATAAATCCCATGGTAGGCTAAAAACAAGTCTCAATAAATTCAAGAAGACTGAAATAATATTAAGCATCTTTTCTGACCACAGTGGTATGAAACTAGAATTCAATACAAGAAGAAAACTGAAATAACTACAAATACATGGAGATAAAACAACATGTTGTTGAATAACTATGGGATCATAGAATAAATCGAAGGAAAAAATTTAAAGATACCTAGAAACAAATGAAAACAGAAATATGACACACTAAAATCAACAGGATACAGCCAAAGCAGTTCTAAGATGGGAGTTCATAGCAGTATAACCTATCTCAAGAAACAAGAAACTATTTAACTTCATACCTAAAGGAATTAGAAAAAGAAAACAAATAAAGCCCAGAGTTGTAGAAAAGAAAAGAAAAATTATAGGCCAATATCCCTGATAAACACAGAAGTAAAAATTCTCAACAAAACATTGGCAAACTGAATTCAACAAAACATTAAATGAATTATACACCATGATCGAGTGGGATTTATTCCAGGGATTTAAGGACAGTTTTACATATACAGATCAATCAATATGATACACCACATTAAAATAATGAAAGATAAGGGGCACGTGGGTGGCTCAGTTGGTTAAGCATCCAACTTCAGCTCAGGTCATGATCTCACAGTTCATAAGTTCAAGCCCCATGGAGCCTGCTTTGGATTCTTTGTCTTCCTCTCTCTCTGCCCCTCCCCCACTCATGCTATGTCTCTCTGTCTCTCAAAAATAAACTTTTAAAAAAATTTTTTAATAAAGATAAAACCATATGATCATCCCAACAGATGCAGAAAAAGCATTTGACAAAATTCTACATCAATTTATTGATAAAATCTCTTGATGAAATGGGTATGGAGGGAAAGTACCTCAACATAATTAAGGCTATATATGACAAGGCTACAGTTAACATCAGACTCAGTGGTGATGAGTCTCAGCTTTTTCTCTAAAATCAGGAGCAAGACAAGTATGCCCACTTTTATTCAATATAATATTGGAACTCTTAACTACAGTTATTAGGCAAGAAAAAGAAATAAGAGGCAAACTGGAGAGGAAGAAGAAAAACCATCACTATTTGCAGATGACATGGTACCATATACAGAAAACCCTAAAGACCACCAAAAAACTATTAGAACTATTAAATGTATTTAAGAAAGTTTCAGTATGTAAAATTAATATACAAAATCTGTAGTGTTTCTATACACTAAAACAAACTATCAGAGAAATCAAGAAAACAATCCCATATGATCACAACAAAAAGAATAAAACACCTACGAATAAATTTAACCAAGGAGGTAAAAAAATCTGTACACTGAAAACTATAAGACATTGACTACACAACTTGAAGAAATAATAAATGCAGATATCTTGTGCTCATAGATTAGAAGAATGAATAGTGTTAAAATGCCCATAAAAACCCAAACCAATGAGATTCAGTACAACCCCTATCAAAATTCCAATGGCATATTTCACAGATATAGGACAAATAATTCTCAAATTTATATGGAACCACAAAAGACCCAGAATAACTAAAACAATCTTGAGAAAAAAGAACAAAACTAGAGGTATCACACTGCCTGGTTTCAAATTATATTGCAAACCTAAAGCAATCAAAACAATGTGGTATTGGCATAAAAACAGGATTATATAGTCAATTAATTTACAACAAAGGAGACAAGAATATACAGTGGGAAAGGGCAGTCTCCTCAATCAATGGTGCTGGGAAACAGGACAGTTACATGTGAAAGAATGGAACTGGACCACTATCTTACATCATATACAAAAATTAACTCAAAATGGATGAAAACAGGGGTGCTTGGGTGACTCAGTTAAGCATCCCACTTCGGCTCAGGTCATGAGTTTGAGCCCCACATTGGGCTGTGTTCTGACAGCTAGGAGCCTGGAGCCTGCTTCAGATTCTGTCTCTGTCTCTCAAAAATAAATAAAATTAAAAAAAAAATTTTTAATGGATTAGAAACTTGAATGCAAGACCTGAAATCATAAAACTCATGGAAGACAACATAAGCAGAAAGCTCCTTGACATTGGTCTTAACGATGTTTTTCTGGATCTAACTCCAATGAAAAGGAAAACAAAAGCAAAACTAACACACAGGACTATATCAAACAAAAAGCTTTCTGCATGAGAAGGCAATCTACCAAATGAGAGAAAATATTTGCACATCATATATCCAATAAGGGGTTAATATCCAAAATATATAAAGAACTCATACAACTCAATAACAACTTTAAAAATCCAATTTAAAAAAAAATGGGCAGAGGGCACCTGAGTGGCTCAGTCAGTTAAGCATCCAACTCTTGATTTCAGCTCAAGGCATGATCTCGTAATCATGAGATGGAGCCCCATGTCAGGCACAGTGTAGAGCATGGAGCCTGCTTGGGATTCTCTCTCCTTCCCCCTCCCTCACTTGTTATCTCTCTCTCTCTCTTACAAAATAAATAAATAAACGTAAAAAAAAAACATAATTAGAAAAAACTTTTTTAATGGGCAGAATATCTGAATATTTTCCAAAGAATATTTTCCAAAGAAGACATACAGATGGCCAAAAGATACATGAAAATATGTTCAAAATCACGAATCATCAGAGAAATGCAAATCAAAACCACAAGGAGATATCACCTCACAACTGTCAGAATGGCTAGAATCAGAAAGATAGAAGTAATCAAGTATCGGTGAGGATGTGAACTGTTGGTAGGAATGTAAATTGGTGCAGCTACTAGGGAAAACAGTGTGGAAGTTTCTCAAAAAACTAAAAAGAGAACTACCACATGATCCAGCAATTCTACTACTGGATATCTGAAGAATATGAAACACTAATATGAAAAGATAGGTGTACCCCTGTGTTCATAACAGTGTTATTTATAATACTAAGATATGGAAACAACCTAAGTGTCCATCATTGGATGCATGCATAAAGAAGATATAGAAGATATATATTGGAATTCTACTCAGCCATAAAAAAAGAATGAAATCTGGCCATTTGTGACAACATGGATTAATCTCAAGGATATTGATGCTAATTGAAATAAGACAGAGAAAGACAAATACTGTATGATTTCAGTTTTATGTGAAATCTAAAATACAAAACAAAGCAAAACCCAGACTCAAAGACACAGAGAACAAGTTGATGGTTGCCAGAGGGAAGTTTGGTGTGGTGGCGAAATAGGGGAAGATAATCAAGAAGTACAGACTTCCACGGGCACCTGGATGGCTCAGTCATTTGAGCGTCCAACTCTTAATTTCAGCTCAGGTCATGATCCCAGGGTCATGTCAGTCTCCACGCTGAGCGTGGAGCCTACTTGGGATTCTCTCTCTCCCCGCACCCCCCTCTCTTAATTAATTACTTAATGAATTAGTACAAGAAGTATAGACTTCCAGTTATAAAATGAAAAAGTCATGGGAAGGAGCCAAGATGGCGGGACACCATGGAAGTTTTTTGTGTGTCTCGCGTCCATGAAATATAGACAGACCAACACTAAACCGTCCAACATGCCTAGAAAACTGATTGGAGGATTAACACAACAATCTGCACAACCTGAACCACAGAATTCAGCAGGTATGTGGCACAGAGAGGTAAACTTGGGGAGAGAGAAGCCGGTGGCAGGCAGGGAGTCGCCTTTGCAGGCAGAGAGAGGACGGAGACTGGGTCAGGGGAGAATATGGGAAAAGCACCCCTCCCCAAAAGCAGCTGGAGAGAAAGTGGAAAATCGGAAATAGCCGCAGGGACTAAACTAAAAAGGGAGAAAGGAGAAAGGAGAGGGTTTAAATTCCATTAGGACTGTAAACAAGGGGAGCGCAAAGGCTGCAACTCCGCAGCTCAATACCTGGCAGTGCTCTGGTGGGAAGGGCGAATCCCCAGGAAGAGAGTGGGGTCTGGGAGGTTCTCGGGCCACACGGGGAAAAGCGGTTCCACTGCTAGAAGGACATTTGGTAGAGACTGTTGAAGCCACCTGGTCCCAGCAGACCCCAGAAGGCGGCCACATTTGCTGGTGCTGGAACAAGGTCATTAAGGGTGAAGCCTGGTGACAGATGTGTGTTGTGATTTTCCACAGTCCCTGAAAAGCTGCTGCTACACTATCTCGCAAACTTTTTCTGGGGCGGGCTGGCACCTGGCTGCAGTCTCGGGGCACCGGCAGCAGCAGGGTCCAAAAGGCATTCCTGGGTGCAGCCGGCATTCGGCCATGGCTCGGTGAGACCCTCCCGCAGAGGGGCGGAACGGGTCAAAGCCGCAGTCCTTCAGAAGTAAGGGGCCGGGCAAAACAGCCTCATCTGAGATAAAACTCAGGAGAGAGGTATTGCCTGGGGCTTGGTCATGGACAGTGAAGAAGCGAGGAGCGGACGAAAGCTGAAGACAGAGGATGGGTGTGCGACTGCTGATCTGAGAGAAAAATTCCCATACGAGAGACTGGGTATCTGGATGACGCCATTTTACCGCTCCCGCGCATGTGCATACATATCTACAAGCCCTGCAACAATCCACCCCAGTAGGCTGGCAGCGCCATCTAGTGGAGAACGGAGCTGTTTCACTGAGCCCCGCCCAACTGGGCCAAACTCGCTCTTCAAGAACACAAGTCTCACCACCGGCTTAGTTTATGGACTATAAAGCGCTACATAGACTGACTTCTAGGGGAAAACGAAGTAATTTCAGTCCTATTTCAATCTGTTAGCAGGTCCATCTATTCAATTTTCTTTTTTTTTCTTTTTTTTCTCTTTTACACTATTCTTTTTCTTGAATACAGAAAGAGAAAAAATTCATTTTATTTTCAATTTTTATTAAAAATATTTTTCTTTAATTTTTTACTATATTTTTTACTTCTGTGTAAATTTTTTCCAATTCTATCTTAGTTCCATCATTCTATTTTAATCTACTTCAGTGTATTCACCTTTTCAAATTTTCAAACAATTTCCTTGTTTTCTTTTTTCTTTTTCATTTCTTTTTTTTTTGAATGCAGAAAGTGAAAAACTTCATTTTTACTTTCAATTTCTATTAAAAATATTTTTCTTTAAATTTTTTACTATGTTTTTTGCGCTTACGTAAATTTTTTCAAATTCCATTTTACTTCCATCATTTTATTTTAGTCTACTACAGTGTATTCACTTTTTCAAATTTTCAAACGATTTCTTTTTTCTCTTTTTTCTCTTTTTTGTTTCTTTTCTTTTTGAATATAAAAAGGGAAAAAATTCATTTTTATTTTTAATTTTTATTAAAAATATTTTTATTTAATTTTTTCCTACTATATTTTTTACTTTTGTGTAAATTTTTTCAAATTCTATTTTACTTCCATCATTTCATTTTAGTCTACTTCAGTGTATTCATTTTTTCAAATTCTCAAATGATTTCCTTCCCCCTCCCCTTTTTTTCTCTAACCTGTCAAACCACTTTCAACACCCAGACCAAAATACACCAAGGATCTAGCATCATTCATTCAATTTTTTTTCTGAATGTGTGTGTTTTTAATTTTTAATTTTAATATTTTTTTAATTTTAATTTTTTAATTTTAATTTTTCTACCTCATTAATTCCTTTTCTCCCTTCAAAATGACAAAACGAAGGAATTCACCCCAAAACAAAGAGCATGAAGAAACGACAGCCAGGGATTTAACCAACACAGATACAAGCAAGATGTCTGAACCAGAATTTAGAATCACGATAATAAGAATACTAGCTGGAGTCAAAAATAGATTTGAATCCCTTTCTGCAGAGATAAAAGAAGTAAAAAATAGTCAAAATGAAATTAAAAATGCTATAACTGAGCTGCAATCACAGATGGATGCAGCAGCGACAAGGATGGATGAGGCAGAACAGAGAATCAGTGATACAGAGGACAAACTTATAGAGAATAATGAAGCAGAAAAAAAGAGGGAGATGAAGGCAAAAGAGCACAATTTAAGAATTAGAGAAATCAGTGACTCATTAAAAAGGAACATCAGAATCATAGGGGTCCCAGAAAAAGAAGAGAGAGAAATAGGGGTAGAAGGGTTATGTGAGCAAATCATAGCAGAAAACGTTCCTAACCTGGTGAAAGACACAGACATCAAAATCCAGGAAGCACAGAGGACCCCCATTAGATTCAACAGAAAGTGACCAACAACAAGGCATATCATAGTCAAATTCACAAAATACTCAGGCAAGGAGAGAATCATGAAAGCAGCAAAGGAAAAAAAAAAGTCCCTAACCTACAAGGGAAGACAGATCAGGTTTGCAGCAGACCTCTCCACAGAAACTTGACAGGCCAAAAAGGAGTGGCGGGATATATTCAGTGTGCTGAATCAGAAAAACATGCAGCCAAGAATTCTTTATCCAGCAAGGCTGTCATTCAAAGTAGAAGGAGAGATAAAAAGTTTCCCATACAAAAATTAAAGGAGTTTGTGACCACTAAACCAGCCCTGCAAGAAATTTTAAGGGGGACTCTCTCTGTGGGGAGAAAAGATGGAAAAGAAAAAAAAAATATATATATATATATATATAGACAGAGAGAGAGAGAGAGAGAGAGAAATAAATACCAAAAGCAACAAAGATTAGAAAGGACCAGAGAACACCACCAGAAACTCCAACTCTACAAGCATCATAATGGTAACAAATTCATATCTTTCAGTACTCACTCTAAACGTCAATGACTCAATGCTCCAATCAAAAGACATAGGGTAACAGAATGGATAAGAAAACAAGATCCATCTATATGCTGTTTACAAGAGACCCACTTTAGACCTAAAGACACCTTCAGATTGAAAATAAGGGGAAGGAGAACCATCTACCATATTAATGGTCAACAAAAGAAAGCTGGAATAGCCTTACTTATATCAGAAAATCTACACTTTAAAGACTGTATCAAGAGATGCAGAAGGGCATTATATCATAATCAAGGGGTCTATCCACCAAAAAGACCTAAAAATTGTAAACATTTATGTGCCAAATGTGGCAGCACCCAAATATATAAATCAAACACAAACATAAAGAAACTCATCGATAGTAATACCGTAATAGTAGGAGACTTCAACACCCCACTCACAGGAATGGACAGATCATCTAATCAAAAAATTAACAAGGAAACAATGGCTTTGAATGACACACTGGACCAGATGGACTTAACAGATATATTCAGAACATTTCATCCTAAAGCAGCAGAATATACATTCTTCTCCAGTGCACATGGAATGTTCTCCAGAATAGACCATATACTGGGACACAAATCAGCCCTAAGTAAGTACAAAAAGATCGAGATCATACCGTTCATATTTTCAGACCACAACACTATGAAACTAAAAATTTGGAAAGGTAACAAAAACTTAGACACTGAAGAACATCCTACTAAAGAATGAATGGGCTAACCAAACAGTCAAAGAGGAAATTAAGAGGTATATGGAAGTCAATGAAAATGATACACAACTCAAAACCTCTGGGACACAGAAAAGGCGGTCATAAGAGGAAAGTATATAGCAATCCAGGCCTTCCTAAAGAAGGAAGAAAGATCTCAGATACACAAGCTCACCTTATGCCTTAAGGAGCTGGAAAAAGAACAGCAAATAAAACCCAAAACCAGCAGAAGACAGGAAATAATAAAGATTAGAGCAGAAGTTAATGCTATCGAAACCAAAAAAAAACAGTAGAACAGATCAATGAAACTAGAAGTTGGTTCTTTGAAAGAATTAACAAAAGTGATAAGCCACTAGCCAGTTTGATCCAAAAGAAAAAGGAAAGGACCCAAATAAAACCAAGAATGAAAGAGGAGAGATCACAACCAACACAGCAGAAATAAAAACAATAATGAGAGAATATTATGAGCAATTATATGCCAATAAAATGGGCAATCTGGAAGAAATGGACAAATTCCTAGAAACATATACACTACCAAAACTGAAATAGGAAGAAATAGAAAATTTGAACAGGCCCATTTCCAGTAAGGAAATCGAATTAGTAATCAAAAATCTGCCAAAAAACAAGAGTCCAGGGCCAGATGGCTTTACAGGCCTTAAATGTTCTACCAAACATTTAAGGAAGAGTTAACTCCTATTCTCTTGAATGTGTTCCAAAAAATAGAAATGGAAGGAAAACTTCCAAACTCTTTCTAAGAAGCCAGCATTACCTTGGTTCCAAAACCAGAGACCCCACTAAAAAGGATAACTACAGACCAATTTCCCTGATGAACATGGATACAGAAATCCTCAACAAGATATTAACCAACTGGCTCCAACAATACATTAAAAAAAATATTCACCACGACCAAGTGGGATTTATACCTGGGTTGCAGGGCTGGTTCAATATCCGCAAAACAATTAATGTGATTCATCACATCAATAAAAGAAAGGACAAGAACTATATGATCCTCTCAATAGATTCAGAGAAAGCATTTGACAAAATACAGCATCCTTTCTTGATAAAAACCCTCAAGAAAGTAGGGATAGAAGGAGTGTACCTCAAGATCAAAAAGCCATATATGAACGACCCAACGCTAATATCATCCTCAATGGGAAAAAGCTGAGAGCTTTCCTCCTAAGGTCAGGAACAAGACAGGGATGTCCACTCTCACCACTGTTATTCAAAATAGTATTGGAAATCTTAGCCTCTGCAATCAGACAACACAAAGAGATAAAAGGTATTCAAATTGGCCAGGAGGAGGTCAAACTTTCACTCTTCGCAGATGACATGATACTCTATATGGAAAACCCAAAAGATTCCACCAAAAAACTGCTAGAATTGATTTATGAGTTCAGCAAAGTTGCAGGATATAAAATCAATGCACAGAAATCGGTTGCATTCCTATACACCAACAATGAAGCAACAGAAAGAGAAATCAAGAAATCCATCCCATTTACAGTTGCACCAAAAACCATAAAATACCTAGGAATAAATCTAACCAAAGAGGTGAAAAATCTATACACTGAAAACTACAGAAAGCTTATGAAACAAATTGAAGAAGACACAAAAAAATGGGAAAAGATTCCATACTCCTGGATAGAAAGAACAAATGTTGTTAAAATGTCGATACTACCCAAAGCAATCTACATATTCCATGCAATCCCTATCAAAGTAACACCAGCATTCTTCACAGAGCTAGAACAAATCATCCTAAAATCTGTATGGAACCAGAAAAGACCCCGCATAGTGAAAGCAATCTTGAAAAAGAAAACCAAAGCAGGAGGCGTCACAATCCCAGACTTCAAGCTATACTACAAAGCTGTAATCATCAAGACAGTATGGTACTGGCACAAGAACAGACACTCAGATCAATGGAATAGAACAGAGAACCCAGAAATGGATCCACAAATGTATGGCCAACTAATCTTTGACAAAGCAGGAAAAAATATCCAATGGAATAAAGACAGCAAGTGGTGCTGGGAAAACTTGACAGCGACATGCAGAAAAATGAACCTGGACCACTTTCTTACACCACATACAAAAATAAACTCAAAATGGATGAAAGACCTAAATGTAAGACAGGAAGCCATCAAAATCCTCAAGGAGAAAGCAGGAAAAAACCTCTTTCTGATATTTCTAATGTTTGCTTTCTTGCTTGCTTGCTTGCTTGCTTTCTTGCTTTCTTGCTTTCTTGCTTTCTTGCTCTCTTCTTTCTTTCTTTCTTTCTTTCTTTCTTTCTTTCTTTCTTTCTTCCAAGTGTTTATTTATATTTGAGAGAGAGACAGTGAGACAGAATGTGAGCAGGGGAGGGGCAGAGAGAGATGGAGACAGAATCTAAAGCAGGCTCTAGGCTCCAAGCTGTCAGCATAGAACTGGACATAGGGCTTGAATACATGAGCCGTGAGATTACAACCTGGGCTGAAATCAGATGCTCAACCCACTGAACCACCCAAGTGCCCTCCTTTCTTTGTTTCTTTAAACATATTACAGATACATTAAAAAAAATGTTTTTAGCTTATTTATTTTTTGAGAGAGAGAAAGAGAGAGCAGGGAAGGGACAGAGAGAGAGGGAGAGAGAGAATCCGAAGCAGGCTCTGCACTGTCAGCACAAAACTCCATGCAGGGCTTGAACCATATGGTTCTAATAAGTCAGAACCGTGAGATCATGACCTGAGCCGAATCAAGAGTTGGATGCTTAACCAAGTGAGCCACGCAGGAGCCCCCAGATACATTTTTTAGAAGTTTATTTTCATTTATTTTGAGAAACAGAAAGCAAGTGGGTGAGGGGCAGAGAGCAAGAGGGAGAGGGAATCCTAAGCAGGCTCTCTGCTAGCATGGGGCTCGAACTCACAACCTGTGAGATCATGATGTGAGCCATAGTCAAAAGCTGGACGCTTAACCCACTGAGCCATCAGGTGCCCCGAGATACATTTTAATTTATTTATTAATTTTTTATTTTTTTAACGTTTTGATGTTTATTTATTTTTGACAGAGAAAGAGAGAGAGACAGCAAGTGGGGGGGGAGGGCAGAGAGACAGACACACACAGAATCTGAAGCAGGCTCCAGGCTCTGAGCTGTCAGCACAGAACCCAATGTGCGTCTTGAACCCATGAGCTGTGAGACCATGACCTGAGCTGAAGTCAGACACTCAACCGGCTGAGTCACCCAGGAGCCCCAAAATACATTTTTATATACTGCCCAAATACCTGAAGTTTTTTGTGGATGCGATTCTGTTTCTCACTCAAAGGCCTTACTGTGTTTTATGACTTTTGAATGAGAACACGTAGTCCTTGAAACTTCATAGGACTCCCCTGAGGCCTAGATTAGAGGTTAGTTCTTACAGAAAAGTTACGTATTTGCTTCTGCCAGTTGCCAAAGAGTACGACCTACTTGAGATAACATTAAACACAATTCTTAGGTTAAGGGTTTTGGATTGTTTAGGTAGTGTGAATTCAGGCAGAAACTGTCTAGAAGATTATGTTGAGATTAGAAAATCTCAGGGAAGATTGTAATTTTCCTGCTCTGCTCAGTGTCAAGGTTTGAGAAAGGCATTTTCCTTGCAATGTCCTGTGGAGCTGTGAGAGTGATTATTTCTAGTTCATTTTTATACTGAGTATGAGGTCCTTGGTGGTCTCAGTTCTAGTTGAGTGGTATATTAACTCCCATGCCTTGGATAGGCCCTGGGCAGTGTTTCTCATCCCTGTGTCCTTCCCCCATACTGTGAGACTGAAGCTCAAGGCCATCAGTTTCTGCAATGCAAATGTCTTCAAGGTGAAAATTTACTTCAGTACATTTCCCCCCCCCTCTAGGTTCCTACTTTCGCATAGTTTTTGTCCTTTGAGTATTTCCAACTTTTGGTAAGCTTTGACCAAAACTTTTTAGTTGTCTGCAGTTAGAGTGAGTATCTCGTTCACAGTGCTGGTGAAACCAAAGCCTATCAACTCATAATAATAAAAATATATCTGAATATTCATTTTTAGTGGCTATATTATCCTTCCTCCCAAACATGAAAGAGCTGCTTCATAACACATCTATGAGGTTGTCACCTTTCCATAAAGCATTGGAATGAAATCGACAGAAATATTACAAAGAGAAAGTATAGTCTCGTATACTATCAGGTCTGTTTTATTTCTAAATTAGATCAGAATCAGGTTATGCAGTTTTTTTAATTGAAGTATAATTGACATACAATATTATATTAGTTTTGACTCAGGTCATGATCTCATGTTTCATCAGTTTGAGCCCTGTGTCAGGCTCTGTTCTGATAGCATGGGCCTGCTTGGGATTTTCTCTCTCCCTCTCTCTCTGCCCCTCCCCCACTCATGTGCACGTGCACTCCCTCTCTCTCCCTCTGTCTCTCTCAAAATAAATAAATAAACATTTTTTTTTAATCATGAGGATACACAAATGAACTACTGGGACCTCATCAAAATAAAACGCTTCTGCACAGTGAAGGAAATAATCAGCAAAACTAAAAGGCAACCAGTGGAATGGGAGAAGATATTTGCAAACCACATATCACACAAAGGGTTAGTATCCAAAATCTATAAAGAACTGATCAAATTCAACACCCAAAAAACAAATAATCCAGTGAAGAAATGGGCAAAAGACATCAATAGACACCTCTCCAAAGAAGACATCCAGATGGCCAACCAACACATGAAAAAATGCTCCACATCACTCATCATCAGGGAAATACAAACCAAAACCACAATGAGATACCACCTTACACCTGTCAGAATGGCTAACATTAATAACTCAGGCAACAACAGATGTTGGTGAGGATGCAGAGAAAGAGGATCTCTTTTGCATTGTTGGTGGGAATGCAGACTGGTGCAGCCACTCTGGAAAACAGTATGGAACTTCCTCAAAAAACTAAATATAGAACTACCCTATGACCCAGCAATTGCACTACTAGGTATTTATCCATGGGATATAGGTATGCTGTTTCGAAGGGACACATGCACCCCCATGTTTATAGCAGCACTATCAACAATAGTCAAAGTATGGAAAAAGCCCAAATGTCCGTCGATGGATGAATGGCTAAAGAAGATGTGGTATATATATACAATGGAATATTACTCAGCAATCAAAAAGAATGAAATCTTACCATTTGCAACTACCTGGATGGGACTGGAGGGTATTATGCTAAGTGAAATTAGTCAGTCAGAGAAAGACAAAAGTCATATGACTTCACTCATATGAGGACTTTAAGAGACAAAACAGATGAACAGAAGGGAAGGGAAACAAAAATAATATAAAAACAGGGAGGGGGACAAAACAGAAGAGACTCATAAATATGGAGAACAAACTGAGGGTTACAGGAGAGGTTGTGGGAGGGGGGATGGGCTAAATGGGTGAGGGTCACTAAGGAATCTACTCCTGAAATCATTGTTGCACTATATGCTAACTAATTTAGATGTAAATTTTTAAAAATAAAATTTAAATTTAAAAAAAGACCAAAAAAAAAAAAAAAGAAAAAGAAATATCAGAAAGAGCAGACTCTACAATATGACCAGGCTAATTTTAAAAGAATCAAATATAATTCCTAGAAATGAAAAATAAAATAATTTAAATAAAAACTCAATGGACAAATTTAACAGTAGATTAGATACATCTAAAAATATAATTAGTAAACATAGAAATAGATCTGCAAAATAGCCAGAGTATAATACAGAATAATTTTTTGTAATGGAAAATACTGAAGAGAGATGAAGAATCATGGAAAATAAAAAGGGAATGTTTAACATGTGATCTATTCAGAATTTCAGAAATAAGGGAAATAAGTCACAAGCAATATTTTAAAAAGATAATAAACTTCAGAATTGATGAAAACCCAGTCTGTAGATTACAGAAACCCAGTGGGATAAAATAAAAAGAAACCCACATTAGGCACATCACAGAGATATTGCACAGACACCACAACAGAAAATCTTAAAAACAGCCAGAGAAAAAGACAGATTAACCCCAAAGGAATGACAGGCTGAGATCTTACTTCTCCATAACAGGAATGGCAACCAGAAGGCAGGAATATTTGCCAATAGGCTGAGAGAGACCATGGGAAATGCGCAGATGTAGAAAGGTTGAAATTTGTCAGGCAAAGTCTAATGACAAGCAAGCTGATATGAACCTTAAGGTTAAAGAGCTTTTTAGAAATAAAGAAGGTAATAATGTTGATTAAAGATTCACCTAGAAGAGCTAACAATACTAATTTATATGTACCTAATAGCATTCCCTCACTGACAGAACTATAGGAAGAAACAGACAAAACTCAGGAACAAATGATGAGATATTTTTGCATCCTCCCTCAGTAATTGATAACCAGACAAATCAGTAAGGAAATAGATTTCAGCAAAGTAATTAACATTGTAACATTACTTTGTAACATTACTTTGTAATGTTTGGGATGTCCTTTGTAAGTAATTATATTATCTAAGCAATTATGTTTTCTAAATGGTAATATAGAATGCTATCCCCTACAAAATATATATTCTTCTCAAAGATATAAGGACATTTATGAGACCTAACCATAAATGGAGCCATAAAGAAAGCCCCAACAAATGTCAAAGGATTCATGCAAGTAATGTACTTTTCATATGCTCATGTTATGAAGCTCAGAAAGTGTGGAAAAGTCTAGAGAAGAGAATAAAAGTCACCCACAGTTCTACCAGTTAGAGATCACTTCTGTTCATTTACTAGGTTATTTCCCTCCTCTATATTGTTTTAAATAGAATGAGATCATTCTGGATATAGGTTATATTTTTTAATCTCTTTTCACTTACCATAATAAACACTTTCTTATGTCATGAACATTTCTTTGTAACCCTTCTATTGGCTACATAATATTCCATCAATTGGATATGCCATAAATTCCTTACCTATTTCCTTATTGTTAATTATTGAGGGTTTTTCTTCCAGGTTTCTGAGACCATAAATATCCCTGTAATTAACTTTGTGGTATTTACAAGCACCTTTCATCCAAGGACTTCAAAGCATTTCAGAATGATCTCATTTTGCTCTCTAGCCAGTGAGATGACTAGCATTTTTATTCCTTTTTGCCAGCAAAGTATTTCCACTTCTAGCCAATGTGTTACCTGGAGATGTTGTATTCATAGCCTAGGCAGCCCCCACCCCCTTCTGTTGCTTCCCTGCAGACAGAACTGACTTTCCCACCAGCTCTTTCCCACACATTGCTACAGGCACCTTCTGGCTTAGCCTCAGGCAAACTCAGTTTCAAAGAGCTTGAACATACTTCTCTGGCTGTGATCCCTGCAGAAGCCAACAGCCTCTTCCTCCAACACTGTAACTGGTGTGAGAAGCGTCCTTGGGAAGATGCTGCTGTTCATCAAAGCTTGATAATCCATCTGACACCCGTTTCACATGTGTGTGCAACTTCTAAGCATTGGGATGTGAAATTAACATTTCCCTGTAATTTGTTGGTGTTACAGAGACGATTTGGGTGATTATTCTTATCGTCATATTTTTTAAATTACAAAATTATTTAACAACTTCTTTTGAAACAGCAAATGAGGTTGAGTAAAGTCAGCATGGTTCACAGAGTTCAGCAAGAGGAAAGAGCAATAATCCAATTGTGCATCTCAGAAACGGAAATGGGAGACTGTATTGCTTTGGGGAGAAAACAACTATTCTTATATCTAGTTAATTATGTTATGAAGAGGGCACTAAAACTTGCTCCCTTGCATGTTCGTCATCTGACCTTCTGCCATAGAGTAATTCACTTTGTCTTTTCACAAAAGCATTAGTGCATTTCTAGGAGAGAAGTGCTTCTGCTCCCACGTCTTTCCCCTTCTGGTCTGCTCCTTTCTTCTCCGACCCCACCTCCCCCCAAACCCCTCTATCTCACTTTCCCTCGTTCTCACCCAACTTCCCATGAGTATAGTTACAGGATGAATGTGATGGCCGCTGTGGTCTTTACTGTTTCCATTTTCTCAGCTCCCAACTCCATTGGAGCCACTAACAAGCCAGCCTTTTTTCCAGATAGAGTGTGTGAACTTGGCTGTGAGGTGTGCCCCTTCCAAGAGCAAACTGGCAAGCTTTTAATATTCCATTCCTCACACACCCTCCGGCATGGCTCTTCTCTCAATTTCGGTGCCCAGTTCCAACCACCCCACTGGCCCAAACCCAGAAGCAGACAGAAGGACCACAGCTTCATTTAAGGCTCTCAGCCCCTCAGCTTTGCATTTCTCTGGGGGAGAAAAAGAAGTCCTGAAGATAGCCCCTCTCCCTTCCTCCCTTAAGGAGAAGTGGGTGGCTCAGTCAGTTAAGTGCCTGACTCTTTCTTCATATTGGCTCCAGTCATGACCTCATGGTTCATAGGATCAAGTCCTATGACTTGAGTTGGGCTCAACACTGACACTGCAGAGACTGCAGGGGATTCTCCCTCTCCCTCTCTCTCTCTCTGCGCCTCCCCTGCTCACATATGCACACGCTCGTTCGCTCTCAAAATAAATAAATGAACATTTTTTAAAAGGTGGGTGGTTAAAAACAGTGGCTGAAATATAGAGAAAGTATAATGGAACAGTGCCAAGAGCAGTATTAGGAAGTATGCCAAGGCTTGTAGAGACTGTTACTATCCCCACTTTATGGACAAGGAGATGAGGCAGACAGAGATTACATGGCTTGCCCACGGTCACATAGCTAGTTAAGTGGTGGAACTGAGATTTGAATTCAGTTCAGTTCAGTTGTGACTCCAAGGCCCAAGCATGCTTCACCAGGGGGACCAAATGCTGGTGACAATTTCTTCATCCCTTCATTCAAGAGATATTTATTCAGCACCAGACATGCACTGGGCCATGTCCTAGTGCTAGGGAGCCACAGGGGAGTTAAAAAAAAAGGCCCCTGGCCTTTAAAATTTTGCAATGCAAATGCAGGAGGAAGCCAATAAGAAAGGATGCAGCCCCCTGAAGTCAGTGCTGCTGGGGCGAGAAGGCCCCAAGGTCCCTCAGGAGCCATGGCAAGTGGGCACACTTAGAGGAGGACGACCAAATCTAACCTCATACTCCTTAGGGCCGCTCTTGGAGCCACTATGCAGCAAGAGAGATTCTGGTGGTGGCTTACCTCCCCTGGCGCCTCCGGCCACCCTGGAGTGTAATCTGAACGGGGATGCTGAACGGCTGCATGAGACCGGGGGCTTGGCCAAAATGGACTCCTTTCACCTGAGTCAAGCCTCTGAGGGCACAAGAAGGGCGAAGCTTAGGCATCAACGGAAGTGGGGTCCCAGAGGGAGACGCCAGTCCCAGCGCAGGCAGCCATCAGGAGCAGCGGTGCACAGCGCCCGCTTTCCAGAAGACGTGGGAAGTCGAGGCAGCCTGGGGCAGGGGCGGGTGAGGGGGTGGGGGGGAGGTCTGCATTTTCTCAAAAAGCAGAGTATCAATCCTAGACGCTCAAGAAGACCGTTAATGACCTTCTGCATCCAGACCTTCTCCCCATGGTCACCCAGCGCCTGCCTCTGCCTAGTCACCTGTGTTCCGCTTTGTCACCTATGTTCCGCTTTGTCACCTATGTTCCGCTTTGTCACCTGGGTTCCGCTCCAGCAGCCAGCTGCATTGCCATAGAGACCTAACCACTTGTGGAAAGTTGAGGCCCCAGGGACCCTATGTAATTGGTGAGGGACATACTCAGTTCCAGGTTTATAAAAAGAGGAAATGTTTTGCTCTGACTACGTTTCCTTTTTCACAAATTATCTGTTAGAGTGCAAGCGTAGAGAGTGGATTTTTCCGGTTAATTGCATGTTCCAATTAAGAGAATTCATTTTTATACCATATGTGATTTCCCAAATTTTCAAGGGCCATAAAATAACTCACCATTAAAACTGTATCAAGGGGCGCCTGGATGGCTTAGCGGGTTAAGCATCTGGCTCGATCTCAACTCAGGTCTTCATCTCTCAGGTCCTGAGTTCAAGCCCCCTCCCCGCACCCTTGGGGGCCATGCTGGGTGTGGGACCTAGTTACAAAAAATAAAAATAAAATTTATCAAGGTTTGAAAAAACTGTATCGAATATCATGTTATCTTTCTTTGATAACCCAGAACACATTTGGAGATGTTTCAATACTTTCAAATCATGAACATCAATTAGCATTATATTGTAGCTTACTAAAAGGTGGATAATAAAATGTCAGATAGACCCCTTTTGCCATGTTTTTAATAAGGGTAATATCATCTTACCATTTTCCAAAACATTACCATGGGCAAGAATGTAAGCATAATCTCTTCTGTAAATATCCGTGTATATATAGCCAGATTAACTGTTACTTGCAGCTGTTTAATATTGCTTAAAATATATATTGATATACTTCTGAGAGTATGATATTGTACTGATAGTATTGATATACTTCTTAGAGTTATAGCCTAAGTCTTTTATAAACCATATGTTTCTAATGAACTGATATAATTTGGAATAAAATCTAATAGCAACTAAAACTTTTTCCCTTCTGCCCCCTCCTTGCAACTTAGCCTTATAAATATATAACCTTTCTTTTTCAGATGTAGATGTGCTAATAAATTCCCCTGCAATTTGGTATGTAACTCTCTTTGAAGAGGTAAATAATTTGCTACTATTTTTGCATATTTGATTCAATCTCAAAAATATACTAATGTTTGAGCCTGTGAGATCCCTACATGGCTCCCGGGACTTGAATCCACCTTTCCTGAGGCCTTCTGGTCATCCCCTTTTTCTGATTCTTACTCCATTATGTGAAAACCCTCACTCATGATCTTTAAAAATTCTTAAGAGGGTATAGAGAAAGTGAGTTATTTCCAATTACTTTTAGTCTCCATTCAAGAGTTCTGAGAGACCCAGACATTTGTTTGAGGTCCTAGACAAGTCAGGGCCTGAATATGTCTGAGGCATAGCTGTCACAACTGACCATCAGAGATTGATCTCAGACCTAGTGCTTTGTTTTCTCTTCCCTTTTAAATAGGGTCAGTGACAGGTGAAAAGGAGTAACATAACCTGTTGCCCTTTCATTTACCTCCTACTGCCGCTTCACTTGGTGACTCACCTCTGCCCACCACTACCAGCCCACCCCCCTCTGGCCCCTACAGCAAGTCCCCTGCACATACATACTTCACTCAAGACTCACAGTCCCAAAAATCTAGAATGGTCAGTATGAATTGTAATGCCAGTGTGTCTATTCAGGGACATGGCAAATAAGGCAGAAGGAATGTGGTGTAAGAGACACCAGGTACATGTGCCCTCACTATATATCAGGGCATCTGGTCCCTTCTCTTGGTCCCCTAGACCATCCCTGAGCTCCTGGTTTATGCCTTCCTCTCAGAGTTGCCCGAGATCACTTCCTGCTCCACCAAATATCAGCTATGAGTCAACTGTCAAACCCACCATGTGGGTCCCCTTCCTCTCTGGGCCAGAAGCTTTGGGTACTGGGTTCAAATCCCAGCTTTGTAACTCCAAATAACCCTTTAAACTTTCACTGCCTTGGTTTTCCTCAGTAAAAAGGGAGTAAATAAAACACAGTGTGAATTGTATGAGTATGGTGAGGCTTAATTAGTGCCCATAAACTGTTGTGAGATGTGTAGATGAAAGGGGATGTTATTGTAAAATGCTGGCACCATGGACTCCTCGCTCCAGAGCCCATAGTCATTTTCCTTTGCATTTAACAAATGCTTTACTCAAGGGGAAAAAAAGAACTAGGAAGTAGGAGAACCTACTTCCTCATTCTTTTTCACATTCTCTCAATTACACATTACCTATCACAGCTAAGAATTCTGTAGCTGAAATTCTCCATGTTCGTGAACACGATGGCTCTCTTTTCAAATTTAGACATGCACGAGTCATTTACAGCAACCTAAGAAGTATACAACAGCCTACATTCTTGTGTGTCTGTGTGTTTGTAGGTAGGAGAATAAATAAATCCCCAACTGAAACATCATCCCATTATGAGTAGTTTCTGCTGATGCAAGCAACAATTTAAAGTATCAAAAGTAAAGTCATATCTGATCTTACATTCTCTTCACAGGAAAAAAACAACAAAAACAACAAGGGAGTATGATCTGTGCCACGCACTTAGGGAGTCTTAACGGGATCTTCCATTGCCTTTATCTTAATGACTGCCTCCAGCCATCTTCCCTAATCAAACTGACACTGATCCTATGACCTAAGCTCATGTCAGAGAAACCAACATCACCCCTCTGCAGATGTTCTTCCTGCTCTAATGAGAAATAATACTAATAACTAACTTTTATTGAGCACTTGCTATGAGCCTGGCACAGTTCTAAGGCTTTACATGTATTAATTCATTCCTTGGGCTTTTGCAAGAGTAGAGAGCCACACTGAGTTATTCAATTTCACAGGAGCCAGAGAACTGAGCGTCTCCTGGCATAAAGACAACTCATTGGATAATTGAAGCAGAAAGTAATAGAAGCAATAGCTGAAATTGTTACATAGTTCAACAGCCCTGGATTTATGGTCCTATTTCAAATCCACTGCAACCAAGTCTTCAGGTGGCACTGGGTTTGGGCATGCTTTACAATATTGTAAATCAAGGTATTGATCGCTACATGAGTGGCACTTGATTTTAAGTGTGACCTGCTATGAAATACAGGTTCCTAGGTCCCATCTCTAGAGGTTCTGATAAAATAGCTTGGTTATAAGACCCAGGAACCTGCATTTTAAAAGCTCCTCATGTGATTCTAATACAAGTGGTCCTATGTTAATTCTTTGGAAACCCCCAGGTCACATTACGGGTTAAATAGGTCTTGGAAGCCTGACCTTGGAAAACTAAACTCTGTGTCTAGTCCCAGATCACAAGACCTCCCTGGATCTGAGCTTATTTCTCAGTACAGTGAGGGGTTTAGAGCAGATGATTTAATGTACTTCCCACTTTTAAGATCCACTGACATATATGAAACCATAAATTTGTTTGCAAGAAAATGTTATCTCCTCTCCTGGATTCACAATAAGGTAAGAACTCCTCACCTCAGCTGCTGAGTGGCAGTGCTCACCTAGAAAGAAAAGAACCCAAACCCCCACCCCACCCCACATCTCCTGTAAGTAGTGATCACAGGCTTCTGAGCAACCCCGCACTAGGGATTGTGCTCAGTGCTTTGGGAACATTATTCCCTCAGTCACATAACCCAAAGAGGTAGATACTTCACTAATTTGGAAAAATGAGGCCACAGAGGCCTAGAGATGCTGAATAACTTGCCCCAAATCATAAAACCACAGTAATCAAGGGCAAGTCCAGGCCTCTAAAACAGATCAGATTCAAAGCCCGTGCTTTTATTGACAATAATATCCTGCCTCCTCTCTCAGTAGCTAGGGATATGTATGTGTCTTGTTGTTTTTTTGTTTTGTTTTGTTTTTGTTTTTTGAGAGAGAGAGAGAAAGAGAGAGCAGGGGAAGGGCAGAGGAAGAAGGAGAGAGAGAACCCTAAGCAGGCTCCATACCTAGCATGGAACTACTACACAGGGCTTGATCTCATGACTCTGAGATCACTACCTGAGCCGAAATCAAGAATTGGACACTTTCCCGACTGAGACACCCAGGCACCCCAGGATATGTGTCTTATTATTCAGGTTCTCACAGGAATGTTGGTGGCCAGGTTTTCACAGAGACCAGATGGTCATACGTTTTGATGGGTATTGAGTGTGTCCTAATTACTTTTAGATAAATTCTTGTTCCTGACTTGACCAATTTCTTAGCAAGTGATGTCTCTTCATTAATTTTAATACATCTTTACAAACTATCGAATAACTCTATTCACTAGAACTCAATCAGAATTATCAATTAACTAGAAGTTGTCTGGGTTGTTTTGTTTTGTTTTGTTGTTTTTTGCTATTTCTCTTTCTGAGGGAAAAAAGACAAATGATAGAAAAATGGATGAGTATCAGAAACTTTATTTTTTAATAAAATTCCAGGAGAGTTCCTGGGTTAGAAATGACTCAGGTTAACTCTTCTGTTCCAGGTAAGACACATTTGTGGCCAGTGGGTTCCTGATCTCATGGCAGACACCTTTATGTCAGCTCCTCCTGAACTCAAAATGTTAGCTCTGTGAGGGCCCAAGTCTGTGTCTGTTTTATTCATTACTGTATCTCCAGCTCCTAGGACCATGCCTAGCACGTGTGCTCCGTCAATCATTCTGGAGCGATTGAATGAGATGGACACTACCTTGAAAATTATTCTCTATATGATATTAAGGGCAACTACTTCTAACCAATTGGGGTAGGTGGGCTTGAAAGATGAAAACATTTGGCTATCCCTGTCTAGGTCTTCCATTTATATCTACAGGCTCTCCACAGTGTGAATTAAAGTTCTAAATGTTGGTTGTGGGGATCCTCAAGGTTTGTAATCATTTTATTCAACAAGCATTTAGTGAGCTTCTCCCAGTACATTCATATTCTGCCGCTATGGTTCTCAAAGGGGATGGTGCCACCCCCTGGTGGGCATTTTGGAAATCTGTGGAGTATTTCTTGGTTGTCCTTATGATTGGAGGAGACAGCCAGATGGGGCAGATGTTCTGCAAGTTACAAGAAAGTCCCACACAACAAAGAATTGCCTTGAGTGCCATGGAACCTTCCATGTGTCAGTGGGGATTCATGTAGATGAAAAGTGTGTTTATAATGATCTGAGCTAAAACCTAACTTCATTTTACATATAAACACAAAATATCTGTGTTTGTTTTGCACTTTTTTCAATATCCACTGAATTTTCCAAAAATGCATCTATGGTGTAAATTCAGAGACATGTGTACCCACTTTGTCCAGAAATTCATCAAAAGTTCTTCACATTTGACGAAATCACACCACCATCAGCAAAGCTGTTTGAATTGGCATTTAAGTTACTAATATAATAAAATACCCAAATTGACCTACATTGTCAACTGCCACATGCACAGTGATTATCCATATAGGTGTCACTATCTGTATATTTCATTGTACTACTGATGTAGCCATGCTCAAGTATTTACATGGAGAATTACATATTTAATGGTAACTTAATTTTAATTTCCCCATATAATAAAGTTGGCACATTATGTTATTTTTTAAATGTATATGGGTAGGTTATATCATCAACGAATCTCATTTCAGAATAGTAAAGTATTTGCTATGAAGGAGGCATTGGGTCTGAAGGGATTGAACACTACTACTGTTATCCTTGTTGTTAAGAAAGTGGACAATTATTTTGCAGGAATTTTTTTTAAGCTTGACTCAACATATTCTTTTCCACGCTTTTCCATACAGAGTGCCATCATCTTTCTTGGGCCACAGGGAACATGTCTATTCAAGTGGATTTGTATCCCATCTCAATTGGCTCATTTAGGGAAATAAGTCTGTTTCAATGTGCTATACAAAGAGAAACCCACACAATTCCTACCTGAAATTGGAATTTCAGGCTGAAAACATCCAGCCTTCTCTGAGTTTCTAAGTTCACATACCATACATAAGAAGAGCAAAGCTATGCTTTGCTTTCCCACCCCCTCCTCATCCTTATCACCCCACACTGTCTTCAGTATGTTGACCTCCCTGGTCTTCTAGGACCTGCCACACAGTAGGCTCAAAACAAAAGGCTTGAATGAATAAATGGCCTCTTGAAGATATTTGTGACAGAAGATTGAAAAAGAAGAAGCAGGAAAAACAATAACATACCTAGGAATAAACTTAACTAAAGAGGTGAAAGATCTGTACTTTGAAAACTATAGAACACTTATGAGAGAAATTGAAGAGGATGCAAAGAAATGGAAAAAAAAAACCATTCCATGCTCATGGATTGGAAGACCAAATATTGTTAAAATTTCTGTGCTACCCAGGGGCACCTGGGTGGCTCCGTTTGTTGAGCATTTGACTTCGGCTCAGGTCATGATCTCATGGTTTGTGAGTTCAAACCCCGCATTGGGCTCTGTGCTGACAGCTCAGAGCCTGGAGCCTGCTTCAGGTTCTGTGTCTCCATCTCTCTCTGCCCCTCCTCTCCTCACACTCTGTCTCTCTCTCTCACTCTCTCAAAAATAAGTAAACATTTTTTTAAATGTCTATACTACCCAAAGCAGTGTACACATTTAATAAAATCCCTATCAAAATACCACTAGCATTCTTCTCAGAGGTAGATCAACAATCCTAAAATTTATATGGAACCACAAAAGACCCTGAATAGCCAAAGCAATCCTGAAAAAGAAAAACAAAAACAAAACTAGAGGCATCACGATTCCAGATTTCAAACTATGTTACAAAGCTATAGTCACCAAGACAGTATGGTACTGGCACAAAAACAGACACATAGATCAATGAAAAAGAATAAAAAACCCAGAAATGGGTGCACAACTATATGGTCAACTCATCTTCAGTAAAGCAGGAAAGAATATCCAATGGAAAAAAGACAGTCTCTTCAATAAATGGTGTTGGGAAAACTGGATGGCAACATGCAGAAGAATGAAATTGGACCACTTTCTTACACAATACACAAAAATAAATTCAAAAGGATGGCAGACGTAAATGTGAGACAGGAAACCATCCAAATCCTAGAGGGGAACACAGGCAGAAACCTCTTTGACTTCAGCCAGAGCAACTTCTTAGTAAATACTTCACCGAAGGCAAGGAAAACAAAAGCAAACATGAACTGTTGGGACTTTATCAAGATAAAAATCTTCTGCAAAGTGAAGAAAACAATCAACAAAACTAGAAGACAATCTTTGGAATGGGAGAAGATATTTGCAAAAGACATATCTGCAAATGGGTTAGTATCCAAAATTTATAACGAATTTATCAAACTCAGGTCACCTGAATGGCTCAATCAGTTAAGTGTCCAACTTCGACTCAGGCCACAATCTCGCAGCTGGTGGGTTCAAGGCCCGCATCAGGCTCTGTGCTGACAGCTCAGAGCCTGGAGCCTGCTTTGGATTCTGTCTCCTTCCTTCTCTTTCCCTCCCCCACTCTCTCTCTCTCTCTCTCCCTCTCTCAAAAATAAATAAACATTAAAAAAATTGCTTTAACTTATCAAACTCAACACCCAAAAAACAAATAACCCAGTTAAGAAATGGGCAGAAGACATAAATAGACAATATTCCAAAGAAGACATCAAGATGGCTAACAGACACTTGAAAAGATGCTCAATATCATTCATCATCAGGGAAATACAAATCAAAACCATGATGAGATACCACCTCACACCTGTCATAATGAAAGGGCGGATCTATGCCGGCCAACTCCATCTTGTTCTGTGTCCTCCACCTTGACCACGCCTCCTCCCCTTGAGTAACCTCCCGCTCACCTGTTCAAACTTCCCGATCAAAACACGCCTGGCAACCTGCGTAACAGGACTCCGACCCTTCCCCAGCCAATCAACTGAGGCCACAGCCATTACCTCACCAACTGCCCCTAGACCCCAATAAAACCTTTGTGCTTTTGAAACTCGCTCTCTTTCCCTGGCATCTCACCGCTGTGTCGGTGCAGGTAGGGGATTGAGCTCGAGCTAGCTCAAATAAAGGCTCTTTGCTTTTGCATCGGACTCGGCTCCCTGGTGGTCTTTGGGGATCATGAATTCTGGGCATAACAATAACAACTAAAATTAACAACACAAGAAACAACAGGTGTTGGCAGGACGTGGAGAAAGGGGAACCCTCTTGCACTGCTGGTGGGAATGAAAACTGGTGCAGCCACTCTGGAAAACAGTATAGAGTTTCCTCAAACAATTAAAAATAGAACTACCCTACAATCCAGCAATTACACTATTAGGTATTTATCCAAAGAGTGGAAAAATACAGATTCGAAGGGATACATGCATCCCAATGTTTATAGCAGCATTATCAACAATGGCCAAACTACAGACAGAGCCCAAACATCCATCGACTAATGAATGGATAAAAAAACTGTGGTATATACATACAATGGAATATTACTCAGCCATCAAAAAGAATGAAATCTTGCCATTTGCAACAACGTGGATGGAGCTAGAGTGTATTATGCTAAGTGAAATAAGTTAATAAGAGAAAGACAAATACCATAAGAGTTCACTCATATGTGGAATTTAAGAAACAAAACAGATGAACATATGGGAAGGGGTGGGGGAGAGAAGAAAGGGAAATAAACCACAAGAGATTCTTCACAATAAAGAACAAACTGAGGGTAGATGGAGGGAGGAGGGTAGGGGTTGGGCTAGATGGGTGATGGGTAACAAGAAGGACACTTGTGATGAGCACTGGCTGTTGTATATAAGTGATGAATCACTGAATTCTGCTCCTGAAACCAATATTGCACTCTATGTTAACTAACTAGAATTTAAATTTAAAAAAAGAAAGAAAGAAAAGAAAAAGAAGCAGGGAGGTGACACAGCAGGGAGGTTGCCTATATTTTTATCAGATATGCAGACTGGCACCAATTTATTTTAACCAAAACACATGGCTTTTGTGTGTCCAATATTGTGAGTATTTGAAACATTTGATGAAATTCCCACTTTGCCTCTTCCTTTGCAGAGAAGAAGAGTAAGATTTTTTAACTCATCTCCTTCAGCTTCCCTCCTCCCTCTTGAAATGTCTGTTGCCACCTCACCTCTTTACCCGCCCACGCTCTTCTTCCTTTTCCTCCCGGAAGAAAAGAGTTCTCCTCCTTTTCTGTCCTCTGAAGGATCTTGATCTGTCTCCACTTTTATAACTTCCATCTTCCACTCTCCCTACAAAGATGTCCAGGTCTACCCTTTCCTCTCTTCTTCTCTCTTAAACCAGGCAGTAAGGGTGTGTGTGTGTGTGTGTGTGTGTGTGTGTGTGTGTGTGTAAAACCTTCATTCATTATTTCCTTTGATTTTCCCAACCACCCTTTAAGGCAGCTAATATTATTCCTATGTTACAGTGAGGAATGGGGAGCGGGGAGGACTAAGAAACGCCCCCAAGTCCCATGGCTCATCATCTAGTGAGTAGAGACATCAGGGTTCCAACAGTTCACACTGTTGCTGTCCACCAGAAAACTTTAGTCTTTGGCCTCTGCTCTCCCTTTTTCTGTCTCTTTTATCCCTCATGGTCTGACCTCCTTTCCCCATTCCTAGGGAGTTGCTTTCTTTAAGCATTTAAGATTAATGATCAAATCTATCTAGCACATCTTACTTGTAATAGGAAATTTTAATCACTTGTTTCACATTATTTTGTTTTCATCTTTTAATGTTTATTTATTTATTTACTTATTTATTTAGAGTGTGTGTGTAAGCAGGGGAGAGGGGCAGAGAGAGAGAGAGAGAGAAAGAGAGAGAGAGAGAGAGAGAGAGAGAGAGAGAGAGAATCTCAAGCAGGCTCTGTGCTAACAGCACAGATGTGGGGCTCAATCTCATGAACTGTGAGATCATGGCTTAAGCTGAAATCAAGAGTCAGACTCTCAACTGACTGAGCCACCCAGGAACCCCACATTTTTTTTAATTCACTAATTAATTCCACCAGTGATTCTTTATCCTGGCTACATCTAGATCACCCATAAGGATTTTTTTACTTTACACATTTATTCTATAATAGGTAATATACAACCGTGGCTCACCACTCTACAGTGAGGAGTCTTCCTCCTGTCCCTGTAGTCCAGCCACCCAGGACCCCTCTCCAGAGGCAACCAACGTTACTAGTTTCCTGTGTACCCAGAGGTTTTATAAACTACAGACTGCTCTAGGAAACTCAGATTTAATAGGTCAGTATTTCAAAAAGTGAAGGTAATTGTATTTTATTGACAAGGTTGAGGATCCCTAAACTTTTTCTAAAATCTCTGACCACTTCTAAGCCACCAAGATCACAAAGTAAATGTTTTCTACCATTTGGAAAATTAAACCTAACCATATCTCTCCCCATTTGAGAACCCCTCAATCGTTCCCTATGCCAAAATTGCCATACAATTGAATGGGTGTTCTGTGAAAAAACTATACCATGGTCAGATCCACTTGGGAAATGCCTTAATACTGTGTCCAGCATTAGGAAATGCAAAAAGCGTATTCACATATTGTCCCAGTTAGCTTTGTTTAGACGTAATAATGCTTACGAAGCCCTTAGCCCAATGTCTGCTTCATGGCAGGACTAAAACAATGTCAGTTCTTGCTCTTATTAACCACTCTATCCTACATCCTATAACACAGTCTCCTTTCTGGGACTTTTCTCATTTGTATAGACTTAACAAATCATTTGTAGCTATTTGTTTAATTCCTACTTTCCTCATTGGCCTGGCAAGCTCCATGAGCATGGGACAGTATATATTGTTCTCCCCTGTATTCCCCTGCCTATCACAGGATAACACACAGTGCTCAGGAAAATCAGGTACCAACTGGACAGTATTAATACTGCCATTTAAGTCAGCGTTCCCCCAAATTTGGCTAATCATAAACCCTTTTACAGTGCAAAAGCAGTTATCACACAAAACAAGTATTCTTTAAAATCTATTTTGGAGGAGCTCTGTCAGTTGACCATCTGACTTCTGACCATCTGACCATCTGACTTCAGCTCAGGTCATGATCTTGCAGTTCATGAGTTCAAGCCCCCGTGGGCTGCCTGCTGTAAGTGCAAAAGCCTGCCCCCCCCCCCACCTCCCGTGCTCTTCCCCCACTTGCACTCTCTCAAAAATAAATAAAATATTTAAAAAATATTTTAAACATTTAAAAACATTTAAAAAATAAATAAAATAAAATAAAATAAAATATATTTTGGAAAACAGTCTGAAGGTTAAATTCAAGAGCCTTACATGGGCCAGAGCCTGCTCTGCTTTGGTCTCATGCCACTCCCTGTCCATGCTTTCCTGTCTTTTGTTCTTGCCATTCCCTCCCTGCCCCCATCCTTTGTCTGACCAATTTGTGTTCATCCCCCAAGACTTCACCTTAACATGGCCCTCACAAATCAGACTAAAATCATCTACCCTTTTGTCTCGTGTTGTCCTTTTGACTGTCAGCTCCCCAAAGACAAGGACTTGATCTTACTCATCCTTGTCCTCAGGCCCAAGCATAAGGCCTGCCGTGTAATCCACAACTTGCAAGTGGTTAGTGAATAAACAACTAATTTTCTTTCACAGTTAAACTTTCATCTCCAGGATGGCGTTACATAAAATTACCAACTGAATTATGGCTTTGGATTTCAAATCTGTGATAACACATTGGACCAAAGGATGCAGTGAATCAAACGTGAATAGAATGAGCCTGAGCTCACCCTTAGGTTGTATGTCATTAAATCTGCATGTGGGTGCAATGAGGTAGGGATCCTCCCCAGCACAGACACTATTATGATTGATGAGGCTGGTCTCACAAAAGCCAGTGACTGTAACTCAGGTTAGATGAAAATAGAGTCATTCAAAAGCTTAGAACGTCAGAACCATGACTCTGGAGTTATCCCAAGTGGGTCAGGACACAACTCCAGATTTCTATCCCAGGCTTGTGAATAGGAGCATGTGAATAGGATATGAATAAGAGGTTGGCTCAGATAAACGTAACTTGACACGATAATAATGACGTGAGCTCTTTTGCAATGGAATGGCCCACGTTTCAAAGACTTTTTTCTCTAGTGACATGATTCTTGGATAAATGGTTGTTAAATCAGTTAATTTAATTATTGCGTCACTAATCTGGACTTATCTCTTGCATACCAGATTCACACACCCAGTTTCCTCATGCATTCTCCAACTTGTATATTCCCACACAAATAATTGTAGGATTGAATTGCAACTCTGTGTTAGACACCAGGGATCCAAAGACAAACCCTGCAGATTTCCAGCTGGCAAAAAGCTCACAGTCCAACTGGGAAGAAAGGCAGGCTAGCAAACAAGTACACAATTCTAGGTGATGGTGTATAATTAAATATTGGGAAGAGCTGCTACCAGAGCAAGGAAGAGGAATGACTAGTACCACTCTCGAGGTCAGGGCAAGGAAAGGTGTTTAAGAGGACAATTCTGAACTGAATCTAGGAGTCTGCTTGACAGACCAGGTGGGCAGTTTTGACACAGGGAGTTGGACGGCTCCAAGTGGACAGCCCTCCAGTTCAGCCATCACAAGGTCCATCTCATCTCCTTCCCTGGCGTAGACCAGACATGATGTGGTCTCAGCGATCAAGAGTCATTCAATACCATTCTAGAAATAGGTTATTGAGCACCTACTGTGTAGCAGGCACTGTTCTAAGCCTTCCAATATAACAGTGAGCACAAGAGGGGAGGTGCCTACCTTGTAGGAGCTTTCATCCTAGCGAGGAAACAGATAAGAAACAATGACCCAAATGGAAGAATTCCAAATACATTAATGTGATGAGGAAAGAGAAATGGGATGATGATGTGGAAAGAGATCAGGAAGAGGGCAGGCTACATTGAATGGGAACATGGCATTTAAGCTGGGACCTGAATGGCAAGGAAAAGCCAAGCAGGCCAGGAAGCAGAGCACTGCAGGCAGGGACACAGCCAGTGCAAAGGCTCAGAGGTTGGGAGAAAGTTTGGTCAGCAACAGGAACAAGAATAAACCTGATGATTATGGAAGGGACACCCAACTGGGGGAAGCAGGATCTGAGAGCCTTGGAAGAGGCAAGCCTATTAACCCCTGGCCATGCAAATAGTCAAGCAGAGTGACACTCTGGGGCATCCCAGCTGTGGCCAATATTCAGGAGTCAAGATGATAGCACATCACTGAGGGATATTTGTCCATGTGAGGTATGGCCCTAATCAACATGCCAGAAAATCAGACAGAAGTAGGACACCAGGGCCCAGCCATTAGACCCATTCTCAAGGCAGCACTAGAATACTAAAACTAAGGAGGAGAAACTGAGGCAGCTTATTGTGTTCTGAAACTGGCCGCTCAAGCACCAGGACTCACTCCCAGGGTCATCAAGCTCCTAGAGTCCAAGTTGGCAGCAAAGAAACCTGAGTCCTGGAGGCACTCTGAGAGAAGATGTAAAGCCTAGGCCGCTAGACCACCATAGAAGCTAGATCCAGCTAGACCTTTGAATCCCAGGGCTAGAGGAAGGAGCCCCACCAGATAGGGACAGGCATAGGAGTAAAGGGGATGGTTATTGCCTAGGGCTCATCAGTAGTGGCTCAAGAACTGACTTGAGAAGAGGGATTTACCTGAGAGGCTGGGGATCATCTCCACCTGTGAGCAATATCTTAATTAATGGCAGCAGCATCCACCCCATCAGTCACCCAAGCTGGAAGGCTGAGTCATCTCCTCTCCTTCATCACCACCTCCACCTCCACCCACCATCAGTGAGTCATTCCAGTCTGCTGCTAACTCCTCTGAACTATCTCTTGAATCTATGCCCTGCTCATTCATACTGGACCTGCTTTTGTTGAGTGTTCTTTTTCTCTCACAGGGCAGAGTGGAAAAGGCAGGAACTATAGAATCTGACAGCCTGGGTTTGAGTGCTAGCTCCTCTGGTTACAGTTGTGTGTGGGGTTAGTTGCTTAACCTCTCCATACCTTCATTTCCTCACCTGTGGAATGAGAACAGATACAAACTTCATGGGGTTGTTATAGGGATTGGTGGATGAACTTTGTAAAATCAAAAAAGCTCTATTAGTATAGGTATTTATAATCCGGATAAGCTTATGTTTCCTTAGATCTCAATATAGTGTTGCGTAGAAGGGAAAACAAATCCAACCTCAAAATTGTAAACGATAAATGCGAGCTTCTGGGGCACCCGGCTGGCTCAGTCAGTAGAGCATGCAACTCTTGATCTCATGGTTGCAAGTTCAAGCCCCATGTTGGGCATAGAGCTTACTTTTAAAAAATGCAAGCTTTCATTGAAGTCTCTTAATATTTGTTGCCTTAGCTAGCCAACTTCTATTCTCCCTTCTGTCGGTGCACCAATTTTCTTTTGGTACTGCTCCTCCTTCCCTCTCAATTCTTGTCTTATTTCTCTGTCTCCAGAAGTGACACAGGAGACTCAATCCTGGCCAATCAGAACATCACACTCTTTAGTCAAGTGTGTGATTTGGGGTGGGCATGTGACTTAATTATTAGTACCTGCCATTTCCACCACAGGGATGAGTAGTTGGCCCAGACTGTCCAGTTCACATGTACCATCCCTCCAGTCACAGGGACTCATTCAAAGATGAATACAAGGCCCCACCTGAGCAAATGAGAATTTTCTTTGAGAATGTCAGGGCAATGGAAGAGAAACCTTCTATATTCACTCAGGGTTGCTAAGCTAGAGAATATGGGCCTTGGGCTATTGTCACCCCTCTAAGGCGTCTGTAAAACAGACAAGGAAAAGCAAAAAGATACAGGAAAGTTGCTTGGATGATGATGTTTGAACCCCCAGATCCAGCTGTGCCTGAAGCTATCCACTCCTGGCTATATTTCCCTGGTAAATGAGTCAATAAATTTACTTTTTGCTAAAGCTAGAGTTGAGTTTATGTCAATTTCTAAGCCATTTAGAAGTAACTATCCCTATTTTCTTCTTTCCTTTACAGAAACCTGACCCATTCAGAAACTTTTGAAGATAATGAAGAGAGCATGTGAAATTACCCACTTTATTTTTTTTTTAAGTGGGTTCCACACCCAGCATGGAGCCCAACGCAGGGCTTGTACTCACGACCCTGAGACCAAGACCTGAGCTGAGATCAAAGGTGCTTAAGCCACCCACACTGAGCCACCCAGATGCCCCCCCAAGCTTACCCACCTTAAATGCCTAATGATTTACAAAGGAGCAAATCAGCTAGAAAAACAAATTTGTTCTCTGTGCCAATTATTAATCATAAATTGAAGCCCAGAACTACCTACCAATATTGGCAGAGTTAAATTATCAGATGCCCATTATTTTGGCAACAGGGAAACAGGCCTCCATCTAAGGACATATTATACCAGTATTATTTCCAGAGCACACAACTAGGTGCCTGGCTTTGCAGCCACAGAGGCAAAAACAATCAGCAACTTCATAGATTACCCCATCTGATTCACCCAAGCTGAGAAATCTAGGTCACATTTCTCTGCCAAATTAAAAACAAAGGTGGGGGGTGGGGGTGCTGTAAAGGAAACCCCGCAAGTCATAACCCTGACTGGATCCCAAGCACCAAATGCAAAGATCTACTTACCCTCTTCAAAGCTGTGTTTTATAGCATGGCCTGTCGATCCTTACTAAGCCTTTGTTAATAAACCAAATGAATTTCCATTCACTCCTCAGGAAGAGAACTATAAAAGCTTAATTTCACAAACCAGATAGGTGCCCAGCCATGCTTCCATTTTGGGTGAGGTAATTCAGATGTGTGGTGTGAGAGGTCAGGTGTAAGACAGCAACATAAGCTGCCTGAGAAAATTTGAGGGCAAACTACATTCTCGTGTCCTAACACTTGGTACTGTGTCTCTTTCTATTTCATTCCTGAAGTGTTTTCTCTCCTCAAGACGCTGATTTGTCAAGCCTCTTGCCTTGACGTGGATTCTGTGATTACAGACAACATTTTTTTAACTTTTATTTATTTTTGAGAGAGAAAGAGAGCGTGAGAAAGGGAGACACAGAATCGGAAGCAGGCTCCAGGCTCTGAGCTGTCAGCACAGAGCCCAATGCAGGGCTCGAATTCACAAGCTGTGAGATCATGACTTGAGCTGAAGTCAGATGCTCAACTGACTGAGCCACCCAGGTGTCCCTACAGAAACCATTGTGAAAATACAGTAATGGAAGTTCTGCTTTTGCATCTTCACCTGCGTCATCTCTTCTCTACAGGCATCCCGGGACACCTAGGCAGAGATAAGGAGGGGTAGAGTTTTTACCACAGAAATGTCAAGCAGAAAGACTCAGTACTCAGTCTCTGACATCCAATTATATGATTTGGGATCAACAGGAGCACCATAGATCTTGGAAGCCAGGCTTTGCAGGACAAAAGGATTTGCTAAATGCCTTTATGTTCCTTTTCAACAAAGAGGAAGCAGGTCTGGTGAATTCAGAAGTTTAATTTCTTCAAAACCATAGGAGGAGGTGGCTTCTTTTCCCATAGAACACAAGGCTGGTGGTGTAAGGTGAAAATCCCTGAAGGCCGTCTCAAGCCTGTGCCAAGGCGGGCACTGGGTAACTTCTTACCCACCTGAACTGGAGACACTCAGGGGTGAGGGCACAACCGGAGGGCTTTCCCATCCTGGTGCCATTAGCGTTCAGGGCTAACTTTCTCTTCATTGAAATATGAATTCAGGAAATCAGAAGAATCCAAAACAGATCATCCACCCACAATCTCACTCCTCAGCTCCAAACTCCAAATTTGGAAAACGGACGGAATTCATTCCCACTTTGTTTACATCCTGTGTGTCTGTTTTGGGCTGATTTTGCTGCAGCTGTGACCCAAACTCCGTGCTATTATATTCTGAAACTATAAACTTGGTTCCTTTTCCAGGGCCACATCTGTGACATTGAAAATGAGGCCAGAAGGTCGCTGAGTTGTTTCTCAGCATCCAAAGTGGGTCAAGCAGAGACACAACTATCTCCCCAGGTCCACTCACTCCAGCAGGCAAGACCCCAGTGGCATTAAGCAGCCTGAATACTCCCCAGCTCCCTCCATGTGGGAGCTCACCTCTCTAAGAGTTTTGCTGGATGCGTAAAAACATCAATAACATCAATCCTTTGGGGTAGGGAGCAGGGGGGCTCATCATAACAGGATTAGGAAAATGGCCAAATCAACTTAAAATAAATGATAGGGCCAGTGTCATTCATTCAAAAAATATTTGTTGAGTAAGTATGTGCCATGTACCAGATGTCAGGATAAAAGATGTACAAGGCAGGGCACCTGAGTGGCTCAGTCAGATAAGCATCTGACTTTTGGTTTTGGCTCAGGTCATGATCTCATGATTTCATGGAGTCGAGCCCCCACATCGGGCTCTGCGCTGGCAGCACAGAGCCTGCTCGGGGTTCTCTGTCTCCTCTCTCTCTGACCCTCCCCTACTCATGCTGTCTCTGTCTCTCTCAAAATAAATAAAAATTTTAAAAACTTAAAAATTAAAAAAAAGATGCACAAGGTGAATCTACTACACCCACTCCAACCCATCCCTAGCTGAGCTGCTGCAGGACTGCTAAGGCTGTGCACTGCACACCTCAGGAAGGCACCATTCACACCAGCTACCATGTGAAAGGTGCCCCTGGCAGTTTACAACCCTACCAGGGGCATTCCTATTCCTGCGGAGGACAAAGCCATAAAAAAAATAATTGTGGGTGACAAGTATAGAAATAAAGGTATGTGCAAAGGCTCATGAGAACCTGGTCAAGTAATGAAATGGCTCTATCCATCCTGTTTGACATCCACAGCAGCCCAGGGTTTGGATGCCTCTGCACATTCCTGCATGGTTCATTCCTGTGCATCCAGGAAAGCAATTCATACCGGATCAAAGGAAGATTTCTTAGCTTCCAGATCCACTCCCAACGCACAGCTCCTGGGCAGTAGTGAGGTGTGGGGCTGACCTTTGATGCTCCATAGCCCACGGAGCAGATGACTCAAGAATCCTAAACGCTGATGACTCCTTTAGCCTTTTCTTCCCAGGATTCTGCTACTGATTGGCTGGTGTTAAAGCGTAAAACCAGGTCTCCCTGGGTGGCTCAGTCGGTTAAGTGTCTGACTTCAGCTCAGGTCATGATCTCATGGTTTGTGGGTTCGAGCCCCACGTGGGGCTCTGTGCTGGCAGCTCAGAGCCTGGAGCCTGCTTTGGATTCTGTATCTCCCTCTCTCTCTGTTCCTCCCCCACTCACTCTCTGTCTTTCTCTCAAAAATAAATAAACATTAAAAAAATAAAGAAAGAAAGAATAAAAACAACAGGTGGTTAAAAAAAATTTTTTTTGAGAGAGAGAGGGTGTGAGTGAGCGAGGGGCAAAGAGAGAGGGAGGAAGAGAGAGAGCATCCCACAAGGGGCAGAGAGAGAGAAAGAGAGAGAGAGAGAAGCAGGGCTCACCCGAAGCGGGGCTCATGTTTTTGTTTTTGTTTTTGTTTTTGTTTTACCTGAAGCAGGGCTCGAGCTCACCCAGTGCAGGACTCTAACTCACGAACTGTGAGATCATGACCTGAGCCGAAGTCAGAGGCTTAACAACTGAGCCACCAGGCGCCCAAACCTTTTTAAATTTAATCCCTTGGGTGGTTTTCCCCATTTTCTAGAGGGGAAACCTTAGTGCCAAGTTCATCAGATCCTTTGAGCATCTCTACTGCTGGGGGGTGGCAGGGAGCAGCTGAGGACATCAAATGACGTCAGTCGCCTTAGTTGACTCAAGGGACACATAGAAGAATCCCACTTCAACCACCCACAGGGACAACATAACTGAAACAATCACTCTCTGAGACAAGATAATGTTTAGAGTTACAAGTCACAAGTTAGGATATTGTCTTTCCTGATTTATATTATAATTCTTTGCTTTACGCATCAAAGTGAACCGATTACACAGATACCAAAGAAATAAAGTAACCCTAACAGAAATCAGGCAAGAGATGAAAAGCGGCTCCAAAAAAGACTAGTTTTATGTGTCTGTTAAGTAATAATTGAATAATAATCTTAAGTAAGTAAATATTACAAGATCAATAAATAATAACAACCATTTCTCGAGCCCCCACCATGAGTGGAAGCCCTTGCCATCACAGGAAGAAATTTAGACCCAGAGAGGGCATGTCACTTTCCAAGAATACACAGTAGTGAGTATCATGACTAACATCCAAATCTAGGTTTTTCTCACCCCAGGGCTTATTTTTCTCATCACTATGAATAATCAATAATGATAAAATTAAAACTTGTGATGAATAAATAGATTCAATAAAACTAGAGTATGCCATAAATCTATTATCTTTAACATTTCAGATTGCCCCATTTCCTAAAGAAAGTGTTGTGTGGACTCCTTGCCTTTTTTATTTTTCAACATTCTGCCTGGGGAACTCGGTTGGTGATTAGACTCATGGGGAGGCCTTGAGGGGCCTATACAAAGTAGGATGACACTGGCACCTGCTGCAGGGTTTTCTCTCATCTGCTTCCTCGGGAACCTCCATGCTCCACAGTGATACCCAGGAAAGGAAGGCGCGTGTCTTCTTTCCCAAACAGTCTCAATTATGTCTTCCAACATTCCTACATCCCGAGGACAGGACGCTTCAAAAGTCTGGACTACAACTACAAAGACCGTCAGGGCAAAAGGAAGAGGGTAAAGGGAGAGAGATATGACCATATGCGGCTAGAAAGTGAGCATCAAGGATCCAACCTGAGGATAGCGGACTCCTGTTAACCAAGCCACCCATTTTCCGTGACCACCTAACCTCCTCTCACCTTGGCTCTTCATAAGGGCTGGAGCTTGTGCTAAAACCCTCATGTCCTGACTTCCTCTTTTGGTCCTCATGGGTATTAAAAATTATAATCAGAGAGATGAGACGATTGGAGAATATTTATTTCTACATGGTCACATGCACTTTGGTACCTTACATATACTATTTCATATAACCCTTACAACAATTCTATGAGGTAAATGTATTTATTCCTCAAATGAGGAAACTGAGGCCCATCGAGGTTAAGTAGCTGCCCCAAATCACACAGCTAGCACGGGGAGCTTACAACTCACAATCTCTTGTTAAATTCTTTGAAATTCATGCTCCAAGCCACTCAGAGCTGAACTTTTACAATAGCTACCTAGAACAATAGGCTGCATATCTGGGCGATGTGATTGAAATCATCTAACCCATCACTATCCAATTAGATATAATGTGAGCCATGTATGTAGTTCAGATTTTTCTAGAAGCCACATTGTATTTAATGTTTATTTTGAGAGAGAAAGCACATGTGAGAGAGTAGGGCAGGGACAAAGAGAAGAGAATCCCAAGCAGGCTCTGCACTCCTGAAGCTAGGCTCAATACCATGACCCTGGGATCATGACCTGAGCAAAAATCAAGAGTCAGATGCTTAACTGACTGAGCTGCACAGGCAACCCAAATTGTAGCCACATTTTAAAAAGTAAAAAAGAGGCAGGTGAAATTAATCTTAATTGAAAGGGCGGGCCTACTCCAGCCGACTCCATCTTGTTCTGTGTCCTTCACCTTGACCACACCTCCTCCCCTTGAGTAACCCCCCCCCCCCACCTGCCTAACAGGACTCCACCCTTCCCCAGGACCCTTCCCCAGCCAATCGGCTGAGGCCATAGCCATTACCTCACCAACTGCCCCCAGGCCCCAATAAAACCTTTGTCCTTTTGAAACTCGCTCTCTTTCCCTGGTATCTCACCGCTGCGTCGGTGCAGGTAGGGGATTGAGCTCGAGCTAGCTCGCATAAAGGCTCTTTGCTTTTGCATCGGACTCGGCTCCCTAGTGGTCTTTGGGGATCACGAATTCTGGGCATAACAAATAACATATTTTATTTAACCCCATAGATCCAAAATACTATCATTTCAGTATGTAACCAATACAAACAGAAATACTATTAATGAGATATTTTACCATCTTTTGCATACTTTGAAATGCAGTGTGTATTTTACATTTGTAACACATCTCAGTAAGGATGCCAAATTTTGAGCAGTTAAAATAAAATGTAGTCCTACCAATGTTATAAGGTTGTATTTAAGGGGCGCCTGGGTGGCTCAGTCAGTTAAGCATCTGACTTCGGCTCAGGTCCTGATCTCGCGGTTTATGAGTTCGAGCCCCGCATCAGGCTCTGTGCTGATGGCTCAGAGCCTGGAGCCTGCTTCGGATTCTGTGTCTCCTTCTCTCTCTGCCCCTCCCCCAACTTGTGTTCTGTCTCCCTCTGTCTCTCAAAAATAAATAAATGTAAAAAGAAATTGTTTTAAGGTTGTATTTAAAAGAAAAAATTATTACACTGCTTCCATTTTTAATTTAAATTCAAATTCAATAAAATTAAATTAGAAAATTCAGTTGTTCTCAATCCCATCAACCACATTTCAAGTGTTCAATAGCCACACATGGCTGGTGGCTACTCTATTGGACAGTGTAGATCTAGCCCAAACCCTCTAGACTTACTTACAAAGAAACCAAAGCCCAAAGATGTTGTGTCTCGCTCAGCATTGTTGCCAGTTGGTAGCTGAGCCAGAACTAACCCAAGCTTCCTAACACTGACCTTTCTACCACACCACTGGTAGTTAGGCACTATTGAACTTATGGGCTACTATGGATGATTTGCTGGCATTTTGGGGATCATCCCTCAAACTAACCACATTCCTATCCCAGCCCTCTCCCTCCTTGGTAGGTTCATCAAGGTGATTCCTGCTTCCTCACCATGATTCACTCACTCTGCAAACCTCAGACACTGGGTGCCCCAAAGTTGAGTCCCATGTAGCCCCATTGAGAAAGAAAGATAAAAGTATGAATAAAGATTTTTTTTTAATATATGACTAAATGACTTCAAAGTTAGTCCTTTTAACACTATTTTCAGGGACAACTTAACATTACATGTCAAGAATTTTTAAGCAGACTTCCATCCTTCAACAGGAAGAATATAATGAACTTCTCCTGGTAACATTACTTTATGGGTAGGAGAATGTGATGCTAAGAAATTGGGCAATCTACCTAAGATTATATAAGAATTCAGGAGCACGCTTCAGGTTGGGACATTTTCTATTTCTGCCCTGGGTCTAGCTCTCTTCTAAGTCATAGCATTTCTCTCAAATTATTTGTATTTTTCAAACAAGGAATGAGGTCTGAATTTAAAGCAGAAAAGATTGATGTGGAATAGCCCAATAATTGAGACTTTTATTGTCCAAACAAAAATCAAGGTAAAACTAGTATATTTAATTCAAGATGCCATTCATGTTAGTAACAAGGTGATGTATAAATAATACCAAGAGCAACAGACACAGCACTGCCTACAGAGACTAAATTTTCACATTGATTTGAGAAGAGTCCTTAGCAATAAGATACTCATCAGGAGCAATGTGGAGGTCTAGTTAGTCCTGAAATTGATTCACATCTTATCACACGTCTTAGATCTCATTTTTATAGACAAAGGTAGACCGGTACTGTTCTTAGCTGATTGTAGCATGGAATCCTAAGCCTTGAAATATGTATGGAATGACCCAGAAAGAATCATCATTCCCTAGGAAACAGATATGCTGAGTGAGAGCTGGAGTTGGCCTGCTGAATAAGGAACTCGTACAATGAACCTCAGAGAAAATAAGGGAATGAATAATAGAGGGAAATGAGGTGCCTCACAACAGATCCTGAGAAAAAATAAGACCAAAAAATAAATACAAAAAATGCAATTTTTCTTATTTCCAGATTTTGGTTTTGAGATCAAGTTGTTCCTCTGCTGATGTGTGACAAATAAAAATCTGCCTGTTAGAAGCATCCACATAGTGTCTTCATTTGACTCCCCTGCCACAGGTTAGGTTTTCAAGTATCCAAAGACTACAATCTTGTCTCCTCCCCAAGACCTCTCCCTCTCCAGGTTAATCATCCTTGGTTCCTCAACTCTTCTTTATAGGATTGATTCATGCATTCATTCAACTGACATGATTGAGTCCTATTATATGCCTCATGATGTTCACTAAGAACACAAAGATGATTATGATGCTGCCCCACCCACACCCTTCCTGCCTCAGGGCTTATTTCCAACAGACAAAAAATGCTGCAAAGAATGTGTTGATTTGCAATGAATTAAATTATAATTCCAGGTAAACTGTGTTGAAACAATGTTCACACTTTGCACACTTTTTTGAAAACCTTTCATGTACAGAGCTATATTAGGCATTTCTAAGACACAGGATCCTTAGAAATAGAAGAGAGGAAAGCAGTTTTTGTCCTCAAGAACTAAAACTTTTCTTTAAGATATGACTGTATGTAGTTTTATGACTGTAAAACTATTCTTGTGCTCATTAGTTATTTATACACACTCTCCTCGAAAGGGTAGAAATTTTCCATCTCTTTGCCTAGAAAGTCATGAACATGGTCAAATCAAAGCAGTGACTGTGTGTGCCTGCATATGTTCACATAATAATAAGCATCATCTTGTTTCTTTCTGTTCTAGGCTATTAGCTTTCAATACCCCCTAGTTCCGGAAAGTCATTTATTCATTCATTTATTCAATGAATATTTGAGTGCCTGCCATGCACCAGACCCTGCTCTAGGCTCTGGAAAAACAGTGGTGAATACAATAGACCCAAACTCCTGCCCTTGTGGAGTTTAATCAAAAGCTGTAATTCCATTTTTCTTTGAGAAATAAAGATTTACAAAATTTCAACCATCTCAAACATTATTAAAAAACAAACAAACAAAATACTCTTAATAAGAAAAACTTTTTTCTGGATAGAAAAAAAATGTTCAAATGCAGAAACTACCAGTCATTATGTTGCAAAGTCAACCTGTCAACTCTGTTTAGAACAACATTTAAAGACGTACAGAAATGCTCCAGGAGCTTATTTATTAGTAACAGCAAGTAACTCTATCCTACTTTTCCTCTCTATCCTCCACTTTATTTAGGGAGAGGGAAGACACATTCCTCCAGGAAATTGTTTCAGAGAATCCCTTTCTCATTTGACTCATTTCCAAGTAAACATTAGTTTCCAGATGAACTAATTAGTCTGATGGGAGTTTAAATGTCTTCAAAACACTGATTAAAGGGGACTCACCAGTTTGGGAATTGATCAGACCATGCTGTGCTTTTGGCTTCTAGGTAATAATTAACTGGAGGCCTTCCCCAAGCAATGAACATCCTTAGATGTCCTCCATTAAATGATTTCCTGGTTGCAACATGTAGGAAAGTTTTCCTGTGCCCTCCCTTGATGGCACTTACTCAAATCTTACCAAGAGTCACTTGCTCAGGCTCAAGGACAGAAAATTCATGAACCACCTGGAGGTAACATCAGAAAAGGAGAACTGACTGGTTACAACCTCTTCCCCAAAAACTTAAACTGCTTTTGGCAGATTTCAAAAAGGTTGGCAATGACCACAAGACCCCATTCTCTGTCAACATCCACCTATATTACTCATGAAAGGAAGGACAGGCCAAATCTACTGAGAAAAAGGTATGCAGTCCAACAAATAAAATGAGTAAGACTTAAACAGATGCTTCACAAAACAGGAAATCCAAACTGCCAATGAAAAGGCACTAAATTTCATTAGTCATCCTGGAAATGCAAATGCCAACCACAACAATATATACTCTACTGGCAGTGGAATTGCTACAAAAAGAAGGAAAGGAAAAAGGAAAAGGAAAGTTAAATGTTGTTAAAGATGCAGAGCCACTGAAACTCTATTCATACATCGCTGGTGAGGTTGTAAGTTGGTACTGTCACCTTGGAAAACAACTTGGTAGTATCCAGTTAAGTTGAAGACCTGCATACCCAGTGATGTAGCAAGTATGTTCCTGGGTATATATCCTAGAGAAAGTATGTACATATAAACCAGAATACATATATGAAAATGTACATAGGAAGCAACCTATTTTCAGTAGAATGGATAAAAGTATATATTCTGTATACTCATGCAAGAATATCACTCAGCAACAAAATTGATAAATTTCAACTACATGTAACAATAATGGTGACTTACAGCATAATGTTGAGCAAAAAGCCAAAAGCAAGATGCAAAAGAGTATATACAGTATGATTTATATACAGTTTTAAAACAGGCAAAAACTGCACAATATTGTTTAAGGATATTGCACACATAAGCAGTATAACTATAAAGAGAAGCAAGAAAATGATTAACATAAAAGAAAGATAACAATTACCTTTGGGGAGAGAATAGGGGTTGAGATCAGAAATTAATACATGGAGGAGCGCCTGCGTGGCTCAGTCGGTTAAGCGTCCCACTTCAGCTCAGGTCATGATCTCCCGGTTCACAAGTTCAAGCCCCATGTCAGGCTCTGTGCTGTCCCTCCCCCCCAAAAAAAATTTTTTTTAAATAATTTAAAAAACATGAAATTAATACCTGGATTGGGACGAAGTGCTCACAATGTTCAATTTCTTTTTTTTTTTTAATTTTTTTAACGTTTATTTATTTTTGAGACAGAGAGAGAGCATGAACGGGGGCGGGTCAGAGAGAGAGGGAGACACAGAATCCGAAACAGGCTCCAGGCTCTGAGCAGTCAGCACAGAGCCTGACGCAGGGCTCGAACTCACGGACCTGAGATCATGACCTGAGCTGAAGTCGGCCGCTTAACCGACTGAGCCACCCAGGCGCCCCACAATGTTCAATTTCTTAACGTGAGTGCCAGTTACATGGGTGTCTATAAATACTTGTTAAGCTGCACAGATACATTGCTGCATGTTTCTGAACAAATGTGCAATATTTTACAATAGAAGTGTTTTAAAAGCTGAGGGGAGGTGGCAAGCTAAATAAACCATCAATCAACTGCCTCACCTTTCACCTGGATGGTTTATTAATTTTGATGTTTCTTACTTGGAATACCATTTTTCGCCTGTGGTAAGTGAAGAAATAACTTTTTTTCCTTTTCTTTTAACATTTATTTATTTTTGAGATAAAGAGACAGAGCGTGAGCAGGAGAGAGGCAGAGAGAGATGGAGACAGAATCTGAAGCAGGCTCCAGACTCTGAGCAGTCAGCATAGAGCCTGACGCGGGGCTCAAACTCACCAGCGGTGAGGTCGTGACCTGAGCTGAAGTCAGAAGCTTCACTGACTGAGCCACGCAGGTGCCCCAAGAAATAAGAACTTTAGAGATGATGTTTATATAATAGATTCTCTATATATAATAGAAAAGCAGAAGAAAAGAGAGTTTAGCAAAATAAAAAAATAAAAAAAAAAGAATTCTATGACTGTGAAGCCTAAACATTCTAGTGCTAATTTCACTGCAAAGTCTGTGATATAAATCCCTGAATTCTCTAAATCTCCATCACCCTGCAGTAAGGGAAAATAGTGGGGAAAAAACACTTGCAAGTGAAGCATTCAGAGCATATAAAAACTTCATTCAGAAAAAACAAACTTCAATCAAATCTTCTATGAAAACAAACAAGCAGTGAAGCATGTGACTCTTGATCTCAGGGTCTGAGTTCAAGCCCCACACTGGGTGCAGAGTTTACTTTAAAAAAAAACAAAGCAGAGTGACTTCAAGCAAGTGACTTCAGAAAAAAGAAAAACATGCAGGAAAAAAAATGCAAGACACAATCGCACCACTGAAAGTTTCATTACTTATTTATATCAGGGACTCCAATAAAGACCACTCCACTCACTCACTCACTTGCTCAGTCACTCATTCATTCAACAAACTTTATTGAGTCTCAACTCTGTTAGGCATTGCGGGGATAAAAACTGGTTGCTGTCCTGAAAGGGCTTATAATTGAGTAAAAAAGAACATGTATATGCACTTCTCTTGTTAGTTCCCAATTGCTGAAACTTATCCAAGTTCCAAACACTATATGCTAAATCATTAATCATTATTATCTTGTTTAATCCTCATAAACAATCCTTTCAGGAGGTCGGCAGTTGTAGAAAGAGACTCAGATAGATTAAGCAATTTACCCAAGGGAAAACACCCAGTAGGTTAGAACCTAGACTTGTCTGACCCCATAGCCCATGCCTTTTTACTCATGGTATAGTGCTTTTTCATTTAGAAAACACAAAGAGATGATCAGCTAAATGCTGTACATATAAACCAGATATTTGCTTCCTTAGTACTGGAATTTCTTACCACACCAACTATTACTCAAGCAATTTTCAATGAGAAAAAAACTATAATGCTTTGGAGTGTAAGGCAAACTTCACTTTAGATTACCCTAACCAGAAACTTCTATAATTTTCCAAAATCTTAATTTAGGGAGATTTAGAATGGAAAGGTAAATTCAACCAAGACAATTCTTGAATTCTCAAGTTTCTGTAAAAATCTGGGACCTTAAAATTGCACACCTGACACTCTTCAAGTTTTCTTTCTGATTCCGGAGTAGGGTTTTGTGTTCCTGCTTCCCCTCTTAAATTTCTAATTTCACAACTAACACATGTGATTAAAGACAAATCATTAGGTTCCTCTTGTACTTTATTATCGCCACCTGGAAAGTACCCTCTTCATCCTGAGTAAAGAGAGGGACACTCTAGGCAAAGCTATCGAGGGGTAGTCCTCCTGTTCCCCTCTTGTGTCTGGGAGCTGCCCACGGCCTCCTGCAACCAGGCACATGGGCTGTCACACAAGGTCAGCAGCAGATGGTGTGGGAGGACCCCCAGCTGAGGAACTACTCAATGTGCCTGCCATCCCACTCCCTCCAGAGAAAGGGGAGCTTTTGTAAGTGGACATCTGGAATCTTGACTCACTCCCAGCTTTCTCTCACTCCAGGTATGTTCTGGTTAGAGCAACCTGACCTTGATGGTCAGCATCTCGATGCACTCTAGCATAGGAACATATGAACATTTTCACAAACAACTTAAGCAAAATGAAAAATACAAGTGTACTTTGAACTCTCCCACTCCTCCCCCAAAAGTAGTTTTGACTACATTTTTCACATGTTTTGCAATAATTAAGAAGAGAGAATGAAAGAGACACCCTGGGGAATAAGAAGGTGGAGGAGGAGAGGCAAGGTTTTCCTCCATCTTCTATCAAAACTAAGCACATAGCAGACTGAGAAAACATAGCATGGGGATTGAGATGGGCAGAGATGGAGGAGAAGGCACCTCACTTGGACTTTTGAGGATATGGCACGACGCACAGAGGGGGAAAGGAGGCACATTACAAGAAAAAAGCAGAGCACAAGACCTGTTGGAGAAATATGGAGAAGTCCAGTTTGGCTGTCACCTAGCACAGACGGAGGATAAAAGGAGATAAAGCTAAAGTTTGAACAGAGCAGAAGCCCTAACCCTAGATAACAGTGAAAATCAGGCTAAGGCGTTCAAAAAACTCAGAAGGTAATTTCTTTTTTTTTTCCATATATGAAGTTTATTGTCAAATTGGTTTCCATACAACACCCAGTGCTCATCCCAAAAGGTGCCCTCCTCAATACCCATCACCCACCCTCCCCTCCCTCCCACCCCCCATCAACCCTCAGTTTGTTCTCAGTTTTTAACAGTCTCTTATGCTTTGGCTCGCTTCCACTCTAACCTCTTTTTTTTTTTTTTTCCTTCCCCTCCCCCATGGGTTTCTGTTAAGTTTCTCAGGATCCACATAAGGGTGAAAACATATGGTATCTGTCTTTCTCTGTATGACTTATTTCACTTAGCATCACACTCTCCAGTTCCATCCACGTTGCTACAAAGAGCCATATTTCATTCTTTCTCATTGCCACATAGTACTCCATTGTGTATATAAACCACAATTTCTTTATCCATTCATCAGTTGATGGACATTTAGGCTCTTTCCATAATTTGGCTATTGTTGAGAGTGCTGCTATAAACATTGGGGTACGAGTGCCCCCTATGCATCAGCACTCCTGTATCCCTTGGATAAATTCCTAGCAGTGCTACTGCTGGGTCATAGGGTAGGTCTATTTTTAATTTTTTGAGGAACCTCCACACTGTTTTCCAGAGTGGCTGCACCAATTTGCATTCCCACCAACAGTGCAAGAGGGTTCCCGTTTCTCCACATCCTCTCCAGCATCTATAGTCTCCTGATTTGTTCATTTTGGCCACTCTGACTGGCGTGAGGTGATATCTGAGTGTGGTTTTGATTTGTATTTCTCTGATGAGGAGCGACGTTGAGCATCTTTTCATGTGCCTGTTGGCCATCCAGATGTCTTCTTTAGAGAAGTGTCTATTCATGTTTTCTGCCCATTTCTTCACTGGGTTATTTGTTTTTCAGGTGTGGAGTTTGGTGAGCTCTTTGTAGATTTTGGATACTAGCCCTTTGTCAGATATGTCATTTGCAAATATCTTTTCCCATTCTGTTGGTTGCCTTTTAGTTTTGTTGGTTGTTTCCTTTGTTGTGCAGAAGCTTTTTATCTTCATAAGGTCCCAGTAGTTCATTTTTGCTTTTAATTCCCTTGCCTTTGGGGATGTGTCAAGTAAGAAATTGCTGTGGCTGAGGTCAGAGAGGTCTTTTCCTACTTTCTCTTCTAGGGTTTTGATGGTTTCCTGTCTCACATTCAGGTCCTTTATCCATTTTGAATTTATTTTTGTGAATGGTGTAAGAAAGTGGTCTAGTTTCAATCTTCTGCATGTTGCTGTCCAGTTCTCCCAGCACCATTTGTTAAAGAGACTGTCTTTTTTTCCATTGGATGTTCTTTCCGGCTTTGTCAAAGATGAGTTGGCCATACATTTGTGGGTCTAGTTCTGGGGTTTCTATTCTACCCCATTGGTCTATGTGTCTGTTTTTGTGCCAATACCATGCTGTCTTGATGATGACAGCTTGGTAGTAGAGGCTAAAGTCTGGGATTGTGATGCCTCCTGCTTTGGTCTTCCTCTTCAAAATTACTTTGGCTATTCGGGGCCTTTTGTGGTTCCATATGAATTTTAGGATTGCTTGTTCTAGTTTCGAGAAGAATGCTGGTGCAATTTTGATTGGGATTGCATTGAATGTGTAGATAGCTTTGGGTAGTATTGACATTTTGACAATATTTATTCTTCCAATCCATGAGCACGGAATGTTTTTCCATTTCTTTATATCTTCTTCAATTTAGAAGGTAATTTCTTTAAGTGTATAGTCCAGTGGCTTTTAGTATCTTCATAGAGTTGGGTATCTATTGTTACAGTCAATTTGAGAACATTTCATTACCTAAAAGGAAACCCCCTACCCCTAACCATCACTCCCCACTACCTCTTCTCACTCCAACCCTAGATAACCACTAATATACTGTCTGTCTCTATAGATGTGCCTATTTGGGTCAGTTCATATCAATGGAGTCATGTGATAATATGGTCATTTGGAACTGACTTCTTTCACTTGGTATATTTTCAAAGTTCATCCATGTTGCAGCATGTTATCAGTACTTCATTTCTTTTTATTGATGAACAACATTCCATTGTGTGGATATATCAGATTTTATTTATCCATTCATCAGTTGATGGACATTTGGATTGTTTCCACCTTTTGGCTATTATAAATAATGCTGCTCTGAAGATTTGCATACAAGTTTTTGTGTGGATACATGTCTTCAATTCTCCTGGGTATAAATACCCAGGAGTGGAATTGCTGGGTCATATGGTTCCATGTTGAACTTTTTGAGGAACTGCTAGACTATTTTCCAAAGCTATTGCACTATTGTATATTCCCACCAATGAACGAGGGTTCCAATTTTCCCATCTTACCACCAACACTTGTCATTATCTAACTTTTTTATTATAGCCATCCTACTGGGTGCAAAGTGTTATTTCATTGTGATTTTGATTTGCATTTGCCTGATGACTAATGATGTTGAGCATCTTTTTGTCTGCTTATTGACCATCACCTATCTTTCGGGAAATGCCTCTTCCTTTGCCTATTTTAAATTGGGTTATTTATCTTTGTATCTTTGTATTAGGTTGTAATAGCTCTTTATATGTCTAGATACAAATCTCTTATCAGATATATATTTGGAAATTTTTTCCCAGTCTGTGGGAAATGGGGGTGTCCTTTGAGGTACAGGAGTTTTTAATTTTAATAATGCCCAACTTATCTATTTTTTCTTTTATTCCTTGTGCTTTTGGTGTCAAGTCTAAGAAATCATTGTCTAATCCAAGGTCACAAAGTTCATACTTAGGTTTTCATCTAAGAATTTTATACTTTCAGCTCCTCCAGTTAAATCTTTGATCTGTTTTGAGTTAATTTTTGTGCATGGTGAGGAGAGGCAGAAGATCATTTTTTACCTTTAATCTTTTAAACACATCAATTTAGGTTTTAGAAAGATTTACCTGTCAGGAATATGTAGTATATATTAGTTTGCTAACAGAATAAAGGTGGGGAGGCTACTGTACAAGTCCAAACATACAGTTATAGAAGCAGTAGCTAAGGAAATCAAACTCCTTGAGGTAGGGGCATAGGCATCATTTTTTAAAAAAAAAACTCACAGGTGATTCTAATGTGCATTAAGTCCTTAGAGGAAGAGGTGGAAAAATACATTGTCGAATAATAAATGAAAGGCAAATGCAAAACGGTCCTTCTGAGGGGCCATGTCTAAGGATTAGTCCTGAGGTTGCTCTAGTGTGGACTGACCACTCCCAGGAAAAAGAAGAGGTACAGCAGGACCTCTTCTTACAGAAGGGCTGGAAATGGGGGTGCCTGGGTGGCTCAGTCAGTTAAATGTCCAACTCTTGATTTTGGCTCAGGTCATGATCTCATGGTTCATGAATTAGAGCCCTGCATTGGACTCTGCACTGACAGTACAGAGCCTGCTTGGAATTCTCTCTCTCCCTCTCTCTCTCTCTGCCCTTCCCCTGCTTGTGCGAAAGAAAGACAAAAAGAAAGGAGAAAGAAAGAAAGGAAGGAAGGAAGGAAGGAAGGAAGGAAGGAAGGAAGGAAGAAAGAAAAGAAAGAGGGAAGGAAGGAAAGGCTGGAAATGCCCAGTGAGTGAACATATGTTGCTAAAATTTTAGAAAAATTACCTCAGAATTTAATAAATTTGAGTCCTTGTTTTAAATTACCTATAAAGCACATTTTTCTCTTTTGTAATAGGTAAAAATACTGTTTTGGACACCATTCTTATTTCATGAACTTACAATAGATCATTATCTCCACACGTTCCCATCAGTCGCATCTCTACCCCAAAATGATTCTTGAGGACCTGGTCATGGAAATTCACCTGATGAGACAACTAAGTTTAATTTGGAAGTTCACTTGCAAAGGAAAGAAGTGTCTTTGGGGAAATGCTTTCTCCACTCAGAAGCAGGAGACTAATTATAAGAAAAACACCTTAGCAGATTGAACTGAGGCATTAACATGTTGGGTTAATTAGCATTTCCACCCTGAGGAAGCTCAAAGACAGTTCAGCTGATCTTTGTGAACTAGGTTAAGCAAACACTGCATAGACTTTAATCCTAGGAAGTCTAATTGTAAGGTTGCTCAGAACACACTACAAACTAATTGAGTCACCCTCAATCCTGGCCACTCATTAGAACTTCTTACTGGGTTGTATTTCTTCTTTTTAAAGCTCATTCCCCAGAGTTCCTTGTTGAGACATATTTGTAGTAGGTTCGGAGTAGCTCCATGTTTAGAAAGCTCCACAGGTGATTCCTATGCCAACCAGGATTTAGAATCAGAGAACCTATCTGGAATGAAGAAATCTGGTTCTCACCCAGGTCTGCCATAACTAGCTACTTTAAGCTTGAGCCATTCCCTGAAATCTGAACCTAGGTTCCTCATTAAGAAAAGAAAGATAGGGGTGCCTGGGTGGCTCAGTCGGTTAAGAGTCCGACTTCAGCTCAGGTCATGATCTCACGGTCCATGAGTTTGAGCCCCGCGTCTGGCTCTGGGCTGATGGCTCAGAGCCTGGAGCCTGCTTCCGATTGTGTGTCTCCCTCTCTCTCTGCCTCTCCCCTGTTCATGCTCTGTCTCTCTCTGTCTCAAAAATAAATAAATGTTAAAAAAAAATAAAGAAAAGAAAGATAATGACCATAACAACCTCCCAATGACTCATGTAAGAAAAAACTGACATTCCAGTTTTCACAAAAGTGTTCCAAAATGTATTATACAAACACTGAGTCATTGTCATTATCAAATCCAATGGCCACCTTACTTTATTCAACAGTTCACCAGTATTAGACTCAATTGGCCTCTCCTTTCTTGAAACACCGTCTTCTAGGGGCTTCTGTGACATGACAGTTCTCTCGTTCTCTCTTACCTCAGGGACCACTCCTTTTCCATGTTCTTTTTGGCTTCCCTGCTCTGTTGGAGCTCTAAATGTTGGGCCATTCAGGACTCAATCATTTCCCTTCATGTTCTCTTTATGTACTCTCTATTGGTGATCCCAACCAATTTTGTGAGATAAGCATCTCTACAATCATGACTCCCAAAATTTATGTCTTCAGCCCCAACCCTTCAATCTTCTCTCTCTCTCTCCCTCTCTCTCTCTCTCTCTCTCTCTGTGTGTGTGTGTGTGTGTGTGTGTGTGTGTGTGTGTTCACAAGGAATTAGCTTCTTTGATTATGAGGGCCGTCTAAGCAAATCCAAAATCTGCAAGACATGCAGTCAGGAAGGGAAGATCTGGCAGGCTCAAACTGCGAACTTCACAGGCAAAGGCTGACGCCATCATTTTCTCTCTTCCTCTCTCTCTCTCTCTCTCTCTCTCAGGCCATCTGACAATTAGCCAATAATCAAATAATTCAGTGAACATTCTATGCTGACGTTTGGTATCCCTGGCATGTGGTATTGTGAAGCACTAGGACAGTCTTCTCAAAACTTCTACTTGAAGAGATTTTGGAGTCTCTCTCCCTCACTTCCTTCTGGTCCACACACTTTAGTAAGGTAGCTTGGTCAATGAATGTGGCTATCCCGAGATACAGATCATTTCCTTTTTCTTTGTTCACATTTCACTGAGTTGTATGGATATAGAGAATCAAAATTCAGATATAGACCAAAGTATCCTACTACAGTTAATTTGCCTTTCTGAATCATTTGCATGGTAATTAAGTTCACTTGGCTCCTAATTGTGTAAGATACCGTTTTGAAAACAAATCCTTTTTTCTTTATAATTTATAAATTGTGGGATTTTTTTTTCCTGTAAGGTTCTTTGAAGTTCTATCCTAAAATATTTTCTTGAGTTAAAAGGAGAAAAGAATACCCCTTTCTTGAAAGTTTTCTCTGTTGAACTACAATTAATTTATAATATAGGATGCTTAACAGATATCTCTAAGGAATGATTTTTTTCTTTTAAGAAATATTTGACATATATTAGGCTCAGGTGTACAACATAATGATTTCACATCTGTATATATTGCAAAATGATTACCTTAATAATTAGTTTAGTTAACATCCATTGCCACAGAGTCACAATTTTTTTCTTGTGATAAGAAATTTTAAGATCTACTCTCTTAGCAATTTCAAATATACAATACGGTATTATATTACATATAATCTATAATATATTATAGATTATATAATATATTATATACAATATATAATCTATACTACATTATATTCATATAATAATCATACTATATTACATTATACTATATATATTATTATATATATACTATATATTATAATCATATATAGTTGCTATGCTGTACATTACATTCCCAGGACTTATTTTATAAAAGGACAGTCCGTTAAGCATCTGACTTTGGCTCAGGACATGATCTCACAGTCCGTGAATTCCAGCCCGGAGTTGGGCTCGGTACTGACAGCTCAGAGGCTGGAGCCTGTTTCAGATTCTCTGTCTCCCTCTCACTCTCTGCCCCTCCCCCAGTCATGCCCTGTCTCTCTCTCTCTCTCAAAAATAAATAAACATTGAAAAAAAAAATTTAAGGATGTTTTTACCTTTTTACCACAATTACCCATTTCACCCACCTCTCAGCCTCCTCATATGTAAAGGGAGAGTAAAATATATACCACACAGGGTTAAGAGGTTTAAATAAGTACAATGCCTAGCATCTCGCAGTTTCATAATAATGATATTGTCGCTAATAAATGATTCTGCAGAATTTACAGATTTCTAAAATTTAACGTTTTAAGGCTTTTGATTTTAGGTTCTAAATTAAGTTTTAGAAATCTGATGCACATGAGAATTCTCAAGGAAACTTTAAAAAAACTGATGTCAGGCTTTACCCTTGAGATCCTGATTTACTTAGTCTGGAGGCTGGGCTTTTTAAACACACACACACACATGCACACTTTTTGTACATGATTGTTCATGGTAGATTCCTTTGTAATAGCCCCAAAATGGAAACAAGCAAAATGTCCTGAAACAAACAAACTATGGAATACCATTCCTCAAGAAAAAAAGAAAAATCTATTGATACAAGCAACAAGTTAATGGATCTCAAGGGCATTACACTATGTGGGGGAAAAAAGCCAATCTGAAAAGGTTATAGGTGCATGATTCCATTGATATGACATTCTTCAAATGACAAAATTATAAAGATGGAGAACAGATTAATGGTTGCCAGTGGTTAGAGATGGAGAAGAAGAGGGAAGGGGGATGGGGACCATAAAGGGGTAACACAAGGATCTGAGTGGTGATCGAGTAGTTCTGAATCTTGATTATGGTGTTGGTTCTATGAATCTACACATGTTAAAATTGCATAGAACTACATAGACATTAACATACAAACGAGTGCACATAAAACTGATAAAATCTGAATAAGATCTGTGGATTGTACCAATGTCAGTTTCCTGCTTTTGACATTGTGCTATAGTTATCTAAGATGGTACCATTGTGGAAAATGGGTTCTCTGTACTGTTTTTGCAATCCTCTGTGAATCTATAATTATTTCAAGATAAAAAGGAAAAGGAAAAAACTATTGCTTCAGGCAACAGTTTGTATAGGTCTCAAGGGCATTTATGTAGAGTGAGGAAAGCCAATCTCAAGAGGCCACATATTGTGGACTCCATTTATATAACATTTCTCAACCTGACAAAAAATAGAGATGGAACACATATTACTTGTCAGAGGTTAAATGGTAAGTGGATAAAAAGGAGTACATGTGATTGTAAAGGGATAATATAAGCCAGAATTTTGTGGTTATGGAATAGTTCTATATTTGTACTGACATGGATTTCCTGGTTTTGCTACTGCACTATAGTTACACAAAATGTAACCATTAGGGGAAACTGAGTGAAGGGTACCCAGATCCTCTCTCTATTGTCTTTGCAGCTTCCTGTGAATCTACAACTATTTTGAAATAAAAAGTTAAAAAAAAAAAAAAAGATCCCCCAGGTGATCTATATGAATACAAATTTTTGAGAAACACTGATTCTGTTAAGTCAGTCACAAATATTAAATAAGCAGGAATACAATTATGATTTGCTCAGACCATTAGTTAACAACCTAGTTACCTGGAGCGCTAAAGAATATATATATATATATATATATATATATATATATATATATATATATATATATATATATATATATATGAGCCAAGGTAACTAAGTTAGATTCTGGCACAATGAATCTCAGATTCTGGGGTTTGGATTCTGCATTTCTAACAAGATTTTAGCGATAAACAGTGAAAAACAATTTCTGCCAAGAAAGGAGCACCACTAGGGGCGCCTGGTTGTCTCAGTCTGTTAAGCCTCTGACTGGCTCAGGTCTTGATCTCGTGGCGCGCAAGTTCAAGTCCCAAGTCAGGCTCTGTGCTGACATCTTGGAGCCTGGAGCCTGCTTCGGATTCTGTGTCTCCCTCTCTCTGCCCCTCCCCTGCTCATGCTCTCTCTCTCTCTCTCTCTCTCTGTCAAAAATAAATAAACACTAAAAAAAAAAAAAAAAAAAGAATTCTAGATTGGATTTAATTTTCCCTTGCAATTTTGAAGGCATTGCCTTATGGTGGTCCAGCTTTCCTCTCCTTTGCATATGATCACTTCCCCTCCCATGCCTAGAGTTTTAGAACCTTCTTTTTAACCCTAACATTTTAAAATCTCACGATTTTTTGTCTTTGTGTGGGATTTTTGTTGTTGTTCATTCAATTTGCTGGGCCCTCAGTGGGCTCTTTCAATCTGGAGACTCCTGTGCTTCTGTTCTGAGAAATTTTCTTGTATTTTTTTCCTTTATCCACTTACCATTTAACCTCTGACATTTATTCCTCTTGTCTTTTCTATGTTCTGTCTTTTGGGAACTCTTTTATTTGAAAATTGGTTCTGATACTTTCCTTATACTTTCTCTCCTAATTCAGACCTTTTTTTTTCCTACTGTGAAGGAGAAGTCTATCTTCCAAGGCTTCTATTAATTCAATTTTTAGATTAGCTAATGTATTTTTAGTATTAAAAAAAAACACCCTCTTTCTTGACCACTGAATATTCATGTTTAAAGTACCGTTTTCTTATCTCATGGATTCAATATCTTCTCCTCGGATTGCTTCTTCTCCTCTAGATGTTTTAAATGTTTGTTTTATTTTCTCATCCATATTAAATACTTTTCTCAAGTCTCTCATGGTCCTCAGGTGCTGTACATGTTTAAGAGTAAGACACAAAAAAAGCTAGTTAGAAACTAAATGTGGGCTTCACTATAGGGTGATCAGGCTAGAACCCAGCTATTTCTTTTGGGGCCCACTTTCCCTGCTGCCGTATCTGTAAGCTTTTTCTTTGGAACAACTGGCATCCCGAGAGAAGAATCTTCCCATTTCTAATCCCCAAAATTAGTCTTCTGACAACTGAGCTGGGGCGGGATGCCAGAGTCTAACTATTAATTGTGTAAACTTTCCCTCACTTCCAGTAGAATCTCCCTCCCCTTTGCTATTTCTCATATTCCCAAAACTAGTCTCTCTAATTCAACCTCTCTACAGAGTAAACCCTCCATCTTCTATTGAGGTAGTGAGTTGGAGCCTAGGTATGTAGAGAAAAAAAGTTCTAGAGGCTTTCTTAATTTGTTCTGGCTGCTATAACAAAAATACATAGACTGAGTGTTTAAATTTTTTTAATATTTATTTATTTTTGAGAGAGACAGAGACAGAGCATGAATGGGGGAGGGGCAGAGAGTGAGACACACAGAATCTGAAGCAGGCTCCAGGCTCTGAGCTGTCAGCACAGAGCCCAATGCGGGGCTCAAACTCACAAGCTTTGAGATCACAACCTGAGCCAAAGTCAGATGCTTAACCGAGTGAGCCACCCAGGCACCCCTATAGACTGAGTGCTTAAACAACAAATATTTATTTCTCACAGTTCTGGAAGCTGGGAAGTCTAAGATCAAGAAATGAGAGGGGCACCTGGGTGGCTCAGTCAGTTAAGCACCTGACTCTTGGTTTGGACTCAGGACATATCTCATGGTTTTGTGAGTTCAAGCCTCGCATCAGGTTCGGAGCTGACAGTGCAGAGCCTGCTTGGGATTCTCAGTCTCCCTCTCTCCTCTGCCCCTCCTCCACTCTCACTGTCTCTGTCTCTCTCAAAACAAATAAATAAACTTAAAAAAATTTTTTTAAAAAGACATGGGCAGATTTGGTGTCTGGTGAGAGCCTGCTTCCTGGTTCAGAGACAGCTATCTTTTCACTGTGTCCTTGAATGGTGGAATTGAGAAAGGAACTCTCTAGGGTCTCTATAAGGGCACTAGTCCCAAACATGAAGGCTCCATCCTCATGACCTAATCACCTCCCAAAGGTGCCACCTACTAATAACATATTATTGGTTAGGATTTCAACATATGAATTTGGCGGGGTGGGGGGGGGGGCAAAGGGGGGGGCAAGGGGGGACAGTAATAGACAGAAATATTCAGTCCATAACAAGTCCTAACTCCTTTCTTAAGTAGACTTTAATTTTCATGTAGACTTTCTCAAATGTTCAGTCTCACTCATTCCTATGCCTGCTGTATCATTTCAAGTCTTTCCAGGATACTGCTGTGAAAATTGGCTTGCTTCTTGGAGTTACCCTCTTATAGGCAGTTGGATTTGAGAAAATGAAAATCAGCCCTGGTGGTAATCATACTGTGATATTCCTAAAAGAACATAAACAATGTTTCCAGTGGACAGGACAAGGTCACATAGACAGTATTTCTATACAGAGCTACACCACAGCTGCCAAAATGACTAACAATCTTTTCTTGGGACTGGTGCTTTGCTATCAGTGACATGCCCAGTCTGGTTTTGTTCCTTCAGTTTCCTGAATAAAGATTTCTGAGATATCCAATTGCTGAAATTCCCCTATTTCTCAACTACATCCCATCCACCGATGGCACACTTCTTTCCTAATCCCCCTTTAGAATCATGCAGCACAGACCAATCCTGTAAGAATTCCTTCCCAATTCTTCCTTACTGAGATGCTTCCAAGATTCCTCTGGCGTGTGTTCTCTCTTGCTGCAGAAAACTAAATAAACATAACTTTGTTTAACTCCAGGTGTGTTTCTGGTGTGCTCCACCTGGTGAATGTTGACAGAACGCAGAGCTCTCTGTGGTCTGCTAAATTAACTAACCCTTGTGCATCTATCTTCCAGATTCTAAAATATTGTTGACCTCTCTCTGAGGTGTATTTTCTCTCTCCCGCTTGTTGTGGACCAATACACTAGGGCTGAAGATGCTTTGTATTGGATTTCTATCACTTGCAATGGGTTCTTGCCAGTGTTACAGGAAGAAAGTATACTGAGACAGGAGTCAATGAATGAACAAATCTGACACAGCATCTGCCATGCTAGCCATGTAAGCTATGGCACTGAATCCTGGCCACATATGTATATCTTCAGACCTAGTCCTTCTACAAAGTATTAGACCTGCCTACCAAACTCCAATTGTATGTCAAATTCAACTGGGCCAAAACTTAATTCATCCTCTTTTGCCACCAGGTTTGCTTCCCTCCCCCTTGCTTAAGCCAGTTAATCTACCATTCAATTAGTCACACAAGGCAGACACTGGGAATTCTGTCTGTGCTGTTTCTTCTTCCTCACCTCCAAACATCCTATTGTCACCAAGTTGTGACAATTTTACCTCCTAAATATTTCTTGAATTTGTGTTGATTCCTCCATCCCTAATGCTACTACCCTGTTTCAGAGTCTTTATCATTGGTCACCTAGAACATTGCCATAGCTTTTAACTCTTCTCTCTACCTCCAGGGAAGCAACCCCTATTCCATACTGTTCTTGGTAAAATGCAAATCTGAAGTTTATGCTACTGTTTATCAATAAGTTCCTACTGGCTACAGGATAAACTCTAAGCTTCTTGGTTAGATAAACAAAACCCTCCCATACTTGGTCACTGTTCCATTTCTCCAGTGTGAGAACGCATCCACCTTCAAATGTAACCCTTTCTTCCAGAAATGCCAAAACATGTTGTTTCTCATTTCCTTTGTATGTGCATTCTCTCTGGCCAATAAATTCTCCCCTCTTTACCACATGGCTAATTCCGGCCAATTTTCCAAGAAGCCTTTTCACCGTGGACTCACCAGCCCAGAGAATATTTTTCTAGCCCAAAAGACTATCAGGTTTTCATGGGTGGGGGCTTTCTTTTATTCAACTTTGCCTTCCCCAGTAAGTAGCAAAACACAGGCACATAATATGCATTCTACAAATTATTGCTATCAGTTTAAAAGAGGGTGCTATAATTGTATATTTTATGTAAGCCTCATGGTAACCACAAAGAAAAAACTTATCTTAGATACACAAAACATTGTGAAAAGAAGTCAAAGAATATTGCCACCAAAAGTCATCAAATCACAAAGGAAGACAGAAGAGAGGAAGCAATGAGCAAAGGGTCCACAAAGCAGCCAGAAAACAATTAACAATATGGAAATAATAAGTCCTTAACTATCAATAATTACTTTAACATAAATGGATTAAATTCTCTAATCAAAAAACATAGAATGGATGAGTGGATTAAGAAAAATAGATCCAATGATATGTTGCCTACAAGAGATTCACTAAAGTTTTAAGGTCACATGTAGGCTAGAGTGAAGGGATGGAAAAAGATATTTATTCCAAGCAAATATTGACCAAAAAAAAAGAAGAACTAGACTTTACTAAAAAAGACTTTAAGTTAAAAAATGGAAAGGAGGTGCCTGGGCCTGGGTGGCTCAGTTGGTTGAGCATCTGACTCTTGATATCAGCTTAGATCATGATCTCATGGTCATGAGATTGAGCCACTCAACAGGTTCCATGCTGGGTGTGGGACCTGCTTAAGATTCTCTCTCCCTCTCCCCCTGCCCTGCTCATGCACACATGTGCACTCTGTCTCTCCTCTCTCTCTCAAAAATAATAATAATAACAATAATAATAATAATAATAATAATAAAATTTAAAAATGGTCAAAAGAGACAAAGATGGTCACTATATAATGATAAAGTGGTCAATTAATAAAGAAGATATAACATTTGTAAATATTCTTGTACCCATCAGTGCACCTAAATATATATAGCAAATACTAACTGAACAAAAATGAGAAATAAACAGCAATGCAGTAACAGTTGGGACTTTAACACCCCACTCTAAACAATGGATAGATCAGACAGAGAATCAAAAAGGAGACTGCAGATTTGAACAGCACTGTAGACCAAATAGACCTAGCAGACATATACAGAACATTCATTCCAAAGCAGCAGAATACACATTTTTCCAAAGTGCAAGTGGAACATTTTCTAGGATAGACCATATATTAGGTCACAAAACAAGTCTCAACAAATTTAAGAAGATAAAAATTACATGAAGTATCTTTTCTGACCACAATGGTATGAAACTAGAAATCATAACAGGCGGAAAGCTGGAAAATTCACAAATATGTTGATATTAAACAACACATTCCTGAACAACCAGTAGATCAAAGAAGAAATCAAAAGAGATTAAAAAATATCTTGAGACGAAAATAGAAACACAACATACCAAAACTTATGGGATGCAACAAAAGCAAATCTAAGATAAAAGTTTATAGCTATAAATGCCTACATTAAGGAAAAGGAAAATCTTGGAGCACCTGTCTGGCTCAGTCAGTAGAGCATCCAACTCTTTTTTTTTTTTAATGTCTATTTATTTTTGAGAAAGAGAGACAGAGCATGAGTGGGGAAGGGGCAGAGAGAGAGGGGGACACATAACCCAAAGCAGGCTCCAGGCTCTGAGCTGTCAGCACAGAGCCTGACACAGGGCTCAAACTCGTGAACCACAAGATCATGACCTCAGCTGAAGTCAGACGCTTAACCAGCTGAACCACGCAGGTACCCCTCCCAAATCCTGATCCCAAGATTGTGATTTCAAACCCCACCTTGGGCATGAAGACTACTGTAAAAAAAGAAAAGAAAAAGATCTCAAACAACCTAACATTGTGCCTCAAGACACCATAAAAAGAACAAACTAAGCCCAAAATTAGCATAAGGAATGAAATACTAAACATTGGAGCAGAAATAAATGAGATAGAGAATAATAAAATAATAGAAAAGATTAACGAGAGTTAAGAGTTGGTTCTTTGAAAAGATAAAATTGACAAACATTTAGTCAGACTATACACTAACAATGAAAAGCCAGAAAAAACAAGGAAAACAATCCCATCCACAATAGCATCAAAAGTAATAAAACACTTAGTAATAAACTTAACCAAGAAGATGAAAAAATCTGATCACTGAAAACTATAAGACATTGATGAAAAAAATTAAAGAAGATACAAATCAGTGGAAAGATAACTCGTGCTCATGGACCAGAAGAATATTGTTAAAGTGTCTATACTGCCTAAACCATCTATTACATCTATAGACTCAATGCAATCCCTGTGAAAATTCTAATGGCAATTTTTTTACAGAAATCAAAAAAAAAATCCTAAATTTGTGTGGAGGAAGGCCTTGACTATCCACAGAAATCTTCAGAGAGAAGAACAAAGCTGGAGGCATTATGCTTCCTGATTTCAAGCTATATCATAAAGCTATAGTAATCAAACTGTTACTGACATATAAAGAATTTATCAAACTCAACACCCAGAAAACAAATAATCCAACTTAAAAATGGGCAGGAGACATGAACAGACATTTCTCCACTGAAGACATCCAGATTGCCAAAAGACACCTGAAAAGATGTTCATCATCATTTATCATCAGGGAAATGCAAATCAAAACTACAATGCGATATCACTTCACACCTGTCAGAATGGCTAAAATCAACAACCCAGGAACCAATGGTGTTGGCGAGGCTATGGAGAAAAAAGGAACACTTGTGCCCTGTTGATGGGAATGTAACCTGGTAAAGCTACTCTGGAAAACAGTATGGAGGTTCCTCAAAAAGTTAAAAATAGAACTACCTCATGATCTAGAAATCTCCCTACTGGGTATTTATCCAAAGAATACAAGAACAGTAATTCAAATGATACATACACCTATATATTTATGGCAGCATTATTCACAATAGCCAAAATATGGAAGCAACCCACGTGTCCATCAATTGATGAATGGATAAAGAAGATGTGGTATACACAATGGAATATTATTCAGTCATAAAAAATAATGAAATCTTGCCATTTTCAATGACGTGGCTGGAGCTACAGAGTATAATGCTAAGCAAAATAAGTCAGTCAGAGAAAGAAAAATACCATATGATTTCATTCATATGTGGAATTTAAGAAACAAAACAAGCCAAGGAGGGAAAAAAAGGGAGAAAGAGAAAAACAAATCAAGAAACAGACTCTTAATTATAGAGAATAAACTGATAGTCACCAGAGGGGAGAGGGTGCGAAGATAGGTTAAATAGGTGTTGGGGATTAAGGAGTGCACTTGTCATGATGAGCATAGGATGATATGTGGAAGTGTTGAATCACTATATTGTACACCTGAAACTAACATAAAACTATATGTTAACTAATTGTAATTAAAAATAAAAACAAAAAAAATATGGCAGTTCAAGAAAATGTAAACAAAAACCAGATACTGGCATAAAAACAGACACAAAGACCAATAGAACACAACTGAGAACCCAGAAATAAGCCAATGCATTTATAATCAACTAATATTTGACAAGGTAGCTAAGAATACTCACTAGGGAAAAAATAGTCTCTTTGATACATGGTGCTGGGAAAACTGGATATTCACATTCAAAAGAATGAGACTAAACCTCTTTTTTACATCACTCACAAAAGTTAACTTTAAATGGATTAAAACTTTAATGTAATCCCTGAAACCATAAAACTAGAAGAAAACATAGGTAGCAAAGTCTTTCACATTGATCTTGACAATTTTTTTATATGACACCAAAACTAAGCAATGAAAGCAAAAATAAACAAGTGGGAATACATCAAACTAAAAAACTTCTGCACAGTAAAAGAAAATACCAACAAAATGGGAAGGAAACCTATGTAATGGGAGAAAATCTTTACAAACCCTTCTATCTAATAAGGGGTTAATATTACAAAATATATATGGAACTCATCTCAATAGAAAAAAAAAACAATCTGATTTGAAAATGGACAAAAGACCTGAACAGACATTTTTCCAAAAGAAAGATATACAGTGGCCAAAAGGTATATGAAAAGGTGCTCAACATCACTAATTATCAGTGAAATGTAAGTCAAAATCACAAAGAGCTATAACTTTGCACCTGTTAGAATAGCTATTATCAAAAAAAAGATAACAAGTGCTACATGTATTTACAAAAATGGGAACACTTGTACACTGCTCATGGGAATATAAATTGGTGCAGCCACTATAAAAACACGATGGAGGTTCCTCAAAAAGTTCCTCAAAAAGCTCTACAAATAGAGCTATCATATCATCCAGCAATTCCACTTCTTTGTATACGTCTGAAGGAAATGAAATCACTGTCTTGAAGAAATATTTACACTACTATGTTCACTGCAGCATTATTTACAAAAGCCAAGACATGGAAACAACTTAAGTGTCCATCCATGGATGATGGATAAAGAATCTGTGGCATATATACACAATGGAATATTATTCAGCCATAAAAAAGAAGGAACTTCTGCTATTGTGACAACATGGATGACCTTTGAATGTGTTATGCAAAGTAAGTTAAGTCAGACAGAGAAAGATAAATACTATATGATCTCACTTGTATGTGGAATCTAAAAAAAAAAAAAAAAAAAACAGACTTCTAGAAATAGAGAATAAATTGGTGCTTTCCAGGGACCATTGGGGAGGTGATGAGGGAAGTAGCTGAAGGCGGTCAAAGAGTACAAATTTTCAGTGATAAAATTTTCACTGATAAAATTTTCACTGATAAAATAAATTTTCACTGATAAATAAGTTCTGGTGATGTAATGTACATCATGGTGACTACAGTTAACAATACTGTATTGTATACTTGAAAGTTGCTAAGAGAGTAGATCTTAAAAATGCTTGCTACATGCAAAAAATAAAATGGTAACTATGTGAGGTGATAGATGTGTTAGCTAACCATCTTGTGGCAGCCATTTTGTGACATATACATATAGCAAATCATCATGTTGTACACATTAACCTTACAGAATATTATATATCAATTATCTCTCAACAAAGCTGGAAAAAATAATTTAAAAATGGATCAAAGACTTTGGCAGAAAATAAAAACAATTTTGAATTTGCACTCTCCATAAAAATTTGGAACAAAATGTCACTAAATAATGTTAGCAAAAGTTTACCAAAATAATCAAATAAATATTTTTTTGGTCATTTTACTTTCTCTTTCAGTTTCAGCCTATGCGTATGCCTTTGAATTTGAAGTAAGTTTCTTATAAGCAGCATACTGTTGGATCAAATTTTATTTTATTTTATTTTAGTATAGTTGACACACAATGTTACATTAGTTTCACATGCACAACATAATGATTCAACATCTCTATGCATTATACTATGCTCACCACAAGTATAGCTACCTTCTGTCACCATACAACACTATTGAAATACAACTGACTATACTTCCTGTGCTGTGCCTTTTATCCCCTTGACTTACTTATTCCATAACTGGAAGCTTATATCTCCATCTCCCTTTCACCCATTTTCCTCACACTAGATCAAAAAAAATTTTAATCCATACTGCCAATCTTTTAATGATATATTTAAACTCACATTTAAAGTAATTATTGATATGTAAGGGCTTAAGCGCCATTTTATTATTTGTTTTCTGTTTGTTTCCTCTGTATCTCATTCCTGTTTGTCTTTTCCTACCTTCCTATGGATTAATTAGACACATAGGATTCCATCTTGATTGATTTGAAGGGTTCTTTTAGTATATTACATTGTATGGATTTCTTAGTATTTGTTCTTTTATTAGAATATACATATGCAAGTTACCATAGCTTACTGGTATGAATGTTTTACCACTTCATGGGAAATGTAGAAACCTTATTTCATTTAGGTCCCTTTGCCCTCTCCACTTTTTAAAAAGAGTCATCTTATGTATTTCCTTTACACACAGTGTGCACCACATTAGATAACGTTATGATTTTTGCTTCAATAATCAAATATGATTTAAGAAACTCAGGAAGAGGCTAACACACACATGCACGCATGCACACACACACACACACACACATCTTGTGCATGTGTGACTTCATATTTGTGCTGGTATGTTTTAAGTGTAAATTTCGAGCAGTGGGATGTATCAATCGAATGGCAAATTTATCTGTAATTTTGCTAGTATTGTCCAGATCTTCCCCCAGGTGTTGTATCATTTTGCATTCATGAAATCACCTGTTTCCCCATAAACCTCTCTGAAAGAGTTTATTTTCAATTTTTTGGATTTATGTCAATCTGACAGTGAGAAATGATAGCTCAGGATAGCTTTAATCTGTATTTATATTATTATGGATTAACTTGAGCATTTTTTTATATATTTAAGGGCCATCTCTATTTCTTTCTCTGTGAACTGTTTTGTCTCCATTTTTTAAAAGGTTTCCTTGCTTCTTCCTCACAACTAACTGTGCTTAATTCTTATTGGCCAGACCTATTTTAATACTACCTCTATCTTCAAGGAAGTCTGGAAAATACATTTTGTCCTCACATCAAGTCAGGATTTAGTTCATAAGGAAGAAGGCAAGATAGGGAACTGAAAATCTCAGTCTCAATTTATCTTGATTTGCATTTAACCTTTAATTTTCAGAGGTCCTTATAGATGTAAAAATGAAGCAACCAGAGAAGGAAGAAGGGTTAATAGTGATAAGCTAGGAGAATGTGACAGAATGACTTATGCTGCACTCAATAATGTTTAGTTTCTCCTTGAAAAATTAGATTTCCCTCTCTGCTTAATATCATGAAGCCAAATAAATTAATAGAAACAGAGTAATTCTCTCTCCACATCCCCACCCCATAAGACTGGTTATTGTGTTTTGAAATTCTTCCTGCTTTTTGTAAACTGGCAAAGACTAAGAGCTGGAAATATTCCTTAAAGTACAGATCTTTGGAGTTCTGTTTGTAACAAATTTTGAATATATGAAAGTAAAAAATTCATCTTTCATAAATCAATGATATGAAAAATGTGGGAAGGGGATTTCTCTGACTTAATTAAGACTATATAAACATGACAACTAGTTTTCATTATGGGCTTTATTGGATCTTGTTTTTGAACAAACCAACTGAAAAATGATATTTAGGAGAACAGAAATTTGTGTCTTTGATGATACTGAGGAATTAATGTTCTTTTTATTAGGTGTGAAAATGTCCATATTCTATAGAAAATTACATAGGATTGAAATGACCTATGACCTTCTTAAAATGCTTGAGACAAGTGAGAAAAGGATAAAAGGAAGTAAGGGAGGGTGGGAGAGCAAAAGGAAAAAGAAAAGATAAAGCAAGTAAAGTATGGCTTGATAATTACCGAAAATGGTATGCTGAGTATATGAGGGTTCATTGATTATTCTCTGTAATGTACGTTTGAAAAAGTTTATAAAAGCTATGAAAAATACCCAAAGAACATACAGATTAAAAATGGAAAAAATAGGGGCGCCTAGATAACTCACTTAGTTAAGCATCCGACTTTGGCTTAGGTCATGATCTCACGGTTTGTGAGATCGAGCCCCACATTGGGCTCTGCACTGAGAGCATGGAGCCTGCTTGGGATTCTCTCTCTCTCTCTCTCTCTCTCTCTCTCTCTCTCTCTCTCTCTGCCCTTCCCCACTTGTGTTCCCCCTTTCTTTCAAAATAAATAAGTAAACATTTAAAATTTTTTATTTAAAAAAATAGAAAAAATAGGGGGTCCTGGGTGGCTCAGTTAAACAACCTACTCTTGATTTCAGCTCAGGTCATGATCTCACAGTTTGTGAGTTCAAGCCCTCATAGGGCTCCACACTGACAATGCAGAGCCTGCTTGGAATTATCTGTCTCCCACTCTCTCTGCACCTCCCCTGCTAGTTCTATCTCTCTCAAAATAAATAAATAAACATTTTTTAGAAATGGAGAAAATAGGGGCACCTGGGTGGCTCAGTTGATTGAGTGTCCAACTTCAACTCAGGTCATGATCTCACAGCTCATGAGTTCGAGCCCCGCGTTGGGCTCTGTGCTGACAGCTCAGAGCTTGCAGCCTGCTTCAGATTCTGTGCCTCCCTGTCTCTCTGCCCCAACCCACTCACATTCTGTCTGTCTCTCTCAAAAATAAACATCAAAAAAAATCTTTAAAAGAAATGGAAAAAATAAATTTAAGTGAGATTCTCATCCAAATAAACTAACGTTTGAATATATCAAACCTCATCATTTTTATGAACAAATCAATGACATAATCTCTTTAAAAATTCTTTTTTTTAATGTTTCAAGTTTTTATTTAAAATCTAGTTATTTAGCATATAGTGTAATATTAGTTTCAGGAGTAGAATTTAGTTATTCATCACTTACATATAACACCCAGTGCTCAGCACAAGTGCCCTCCTTAATACCCATCATTCACTTCCACCCACCTTCCCTCTAGCAACACTCAGTTTGTTCTCTATAGATGAGTCTCTTTTTTTCCCTTTCCCCTATTTTCATCTATTTTGTTTCTTAAATTCCACGTATAAGTGAAATCATATGGTATTTGTCTTTTCTCTGACTTTTTTTCTCTGAAAAAAAAAGTGATAGTGCAGAAGCTTTTTATCTTGATGAAGTCCCAACAGTTAATGTTTGCTTTCATTGCCCTTGCCTCGAGAGACATGTCTCGTAAGTTGCTATGGCTGATGCCAAAGCAGTTGCTGCCTGTGTTCTCCTCTAGGATTTTGATGATTTTCTGTCTCACATTTAGGTGTTTTACCATTTTGAATCTATTTTTGCGTATGGTGTAAGAAAGTGATCCAGTTTCATTCTTCTGTACGTTGCTGTCCAGTTGTTCCCAACACCATTTGTTAAAGAGACTGACCTTTTTCCATTGGATAATCTTTCCTGCTTTGCCAAAGATCAGTTGACTATAGAGTTGTGGGTCCATTTCTGAATTTTCCATTATGTCCCACTGACCTATGTATTTGTTTTTGTGCCCGTACCGTACTGTCTTGATCACTTCAGCTTTGTAATATAGCTTGAGGTCCGGAATTGTGGTGCCTCCAGCTTCGTTTTGCTTTTTCAAGATTGCTTTTGCTATTTGGGGTCTTTTGTGGTTACATATAAATTTTAGGATTGTTTATTCCAGCTCTGTGAAAAATGCTGGTGATATTTTGATAAGGATTTTATTAAATGTGTAGATTGCTTTGGATAGTATAGACACTTTAACAATGTTTGTTCTTCCAATCCATGAGCATGGAATGTTTTTCCATTTATTTGTGTCCTCTTCAATCTCTTTCATAAGTTTTCTATAGTTTTCAGAGTATATAGATCTTTTACCTCTTTGGTTAGGTTTATTGCTAGATGTCTTATATAGGTTTTGGAATTGTAGTTACAGTTGTAAAAGGGATCAATTCCTTGATGTCTCTGTCTGCTGTTTCATTATTGATATATAGAAATGCAACAGATTTCTGTACAATGACTTTGCTAAAATCGTATATCGGTTCTGGATGGGTTTTTTTTTTTAAATGTTTATTTATTTTTGAGAGAGGGGGGAAGAGAGAGAAAGAGGGAGGGATACACAGAATATGAAGCAAGATCCAGGCTCTGAGAGGTCAACACAGAGCCTGACGCGGGGCTCAAACCAACGAACCATGAGATTATGACCTGAGCTGAAGTCGGACGCTTATCCAACTGAGCCACACAGGTGCCCCAGTTCTGGCTGGTTTTTGGTGGAGTCTTTTGGGTTCTCTAGATAGAGTATCATGTCATCTGCAAATAGTCAAATTTGACTTCTTCCATGCTTTACATGTCCATGCTTTATATATCCATGCCTTATATTTCTTTTTGTTGTCTCATTGCTGGGGCTAGGAATTTCAAGACTATGTCAAATAACAGTGGTGAGAGTGGACATCCCTGCCTTGTTTTTGACCATAGAGGATAAACTCTCAGTTTTTCCCCATTGAGGATTGTATTAGCTGTGGGTCTTTTGTATATGGCCTTTATGATGTTGAGGTATGTTCCCTCTATCCCTACTTTGTTGAGGGCTTTTATCAAGAATAAAAAGAGCTATACTCCAGCTCCCACTGATGGCAGTGAGCCAGCGAAAGCTCCCATTGGCAATGGAGACATCCCCAGCCAGTTTATACTAGTGATGGGCAAAGTGTGCACCCGGCTCTTGGTGTCCCGACCAGACCAGGAGAACATCACCAGTTACCTCCAGCTCACTGAAAAGTGCCTGACTCATGAAGCATTCACGGAGATGCAGAAGAAACAGCTGCTGTCTTAGAAACAGCAAGTGCTGAAGTTCCTCAGGATGGTCCCACACAAAGCTGCATTAGAGATGCAGAACTACCAGCAGCAGAAAGGCTGGGCATTCGGCTCCAACTCACTTCCTGTAGCTGGGTCTGTGTGGATGGGGATGGCCGGGGCGGACCCAGCGGTGGTTCCCCATGCCTCCCCAGGCCTTCCCACCTGGCAGGATGGGCCGTCTGAGCCCTTCAGGCATTGGGGGCATCTTTCCCCGACATGCCCACACTAGCCCCAGCCTTGGGAGTCAGAGCCCACAGAACCTGTGGTTTGCCAACTCCAGAGGCAGCAACAACATGTCTAGCCAGAGCCGCAGCTCTGTGCAGAGCACCCATTCTCTCCCTGTCCATTTCTCACCCCAGGCCATTCTCATGGTCCCTGGACCTGATCACTCTGAAGTCTTTTTGTCTGACCATGACAGAACACACCTTGGGTGGTGAGCATTTCCTCTTTCCCTGACCCAGCTCCCACCTACCCAGGATCATTTCCACTTCTGAACTGAGCAACTCAGAGGATCCTGAGGGGTCCCCAGGGGAGCCCAGCCTCCAGGGAGGACCTGACTGGGATGACAGGCTACCTTATCTTGGGCCTCCCACCAGTTCCTGATCTTCCTCCCTTTCTCCCTTTCTCACCACAGATGGGACAGACAAAACCTCCACCATCTGATGGGACCCACAGCCCAGCGCACGCACAGCTTCCCTGGGTGGTGGTGGAGGAGGGGAGGGCTAACCCCCAAAGGGCTTCTCCATGACAGTGAGAAGGTGAGCTGGCTCAGCTATACATGCTAGTAATTCTCTACCCTCTCATCCTTTTAACTTTTGTTTAACATTGGCACATGCCTTGCTCACTCCCAGGCTCAATGAGGGATCTCTGTGGAGGCTCAGGTAAGTAGGGAGCAACCAGGATAAAGGGGGCAGGGACCAGCCAGCCCAACTGCCCCTCCTTCCCTCCTTCATCCCCAACCTGGCCCCGTCCCAACCCTGCTCTTCCCAAGGGAGCAGCTTCCTCCTGTCTTGTGGGGCCTGCTCAGAACCATCTGACATTTGCAGAGAGAGAAGTGGGGTAGATAACCTGCTCTCCTGGATGTTATTTGAGAGGAGCTGAGGAGAAGGTGGTGGATGAGGGGAGGAGCCTCTTTCTCTCTCCTCGCCACTTTCTTCTCCTTCCCCATTTCCATCATTCCCCGAGGACAGGAGCCACCCTCCGTTCCCTCACTTCCTTTCTGTCCTGTTTATATCAGAGATTCTCTACAATTAATTTCTTTGGCCTATTTAAGATGCATATTTATATAGTTCTTAATGGTTTATCTCTCTTATCATTCCCTCTCATTTTTAGAATCCCCAGGCCTCTCTCTGAGCCAAGAAAGTGGCAGGGGAGCCTGAATTTTACGAGGAGAAAGGGCAAAGCAAGACCCTCCTCCAGACCCCCTAGACCTTCCCCACTTCCCGCCCCTCCCCCAGCCCTGGCTCTCCAGATGCAAAGGTTGAAGGCCAGAAACTAGGGCAGCAAGTGAGGTCAGGAAGTCTGTGGCCTTAACATCCCCTTCCCACAACCAATACACACCCTTGTCCACTCCCAGGTCTTCTTGCTGAAAGACATGGGGGTAAAGAATAAGGGAAAGAGGATTGTTTGGCTTTTGGTTTCTTTCCCCACCCACTTTTCTTTGATCCTTTCCCCACCTCCTACTCTGTCATGACCTCACTTAAGTGGAACACTATATCATAACCCAGAGATTTGTCCCAGCCATGGAGTCATACAGACCCTCTGGTCTCTCTATTCCTGCTGAAGAGTTGTGCTGGAGCCCAGGTGGAGGGAGGGGATATGGGGGTTCAGGCTGTAGGGAATCAAGGGCCCCCTATTCCAACCCCATCTTCCTAATCAACCCACCCCCACCCCCCACTGGGACATTCTCAACATTTTCACACCAAAAAGTGGGAAAATGTTATTTTTAGGTATATTTTATGAATAACTTTCATTATGAATATGGTTGGTAACCATTGTGTATGTTATTAAAGATACAAAATGTTGGGGGAAAAATGAATGCTGTACTTTGTTAGATGCTTTCTGGATCTATTGACAGGATCCTGTGGTTCTTTTCTTTTATTAATGTGGTGTATCACGTCTATTGATTTGTGAATATTGAACCACCCTTGCAACCCAGGAATAAACCTCATTTGATTTTGGTGAATGATTCTTTTAATGTACTGTTGGATTTGATATGCCAGTATTTTGTTGAGAATTTTTACATCCATTTTCATCATGGATATTGGCCTGTAATTCTCCTTTTTAGTGCAGTCTTTGTATGGTTTTTAAATCAAGGTAATGCTGGCACTGTAGAATAATTTGGGAAGTTTTCCTTCCATTTCTATTTTTCAGGACAGTTTAAGAAGAATGGGTATTAACTCTTTTAAATGTTTGATAGAATTCCCCTAGGAAGCCATCTGGCCCTGGACTTTTGTTTGTTGGGAGATTTTTTATTATTGATTCAATTTCTTTGCTGGTTTTCAGTCTGTTCAAATTTCCTATTTCTTCCTGTTTCAGTTTTGGTAGTTTATATGTTTCTAGCTTTATCCATTTCTTCCAGATTGCCACTGGACTTTTGTTTGTTGGGAGATTTTTTACTATTGATTCAACTTCTTTGCTGGTTTTCAGTCTGTTCAAATTTCCTATTTCTTCCTGTTTCAGTTTTGGTAGTTTATATGTTTCTAGGTTTATCCATTTCTTCCAGATTACTATTAGCATTATAATTTTTTATAATATTCTAATTGTTTGTATTTCTGTAGTATTGGTTGTCATCTCTTCTGTCTCATTCATGATTTTATTTATTTGGGTCCTTTCTCTTTTCTTTTTGATAAGTCTGGATAGGGGGTTATCAACTTTATTAATTTTTTCAAAGAACCAGCTCCTAGTTTCATTGATCTGTTCTACTCGGTTTTTTGGGTTTTTTTTTAATTTATATATCATCTTTTTCTGCTGTAATATTTATTATTTCCCTTCTTCTGCTGGCTTTAGGCTTCATTTGCTGTTCTTTTTCTATTTCTTTTAAGTGTAAGATTAGGTTTTATATTTCAGATTTTTCTTGCTTCTTCAGGTAGACCTGTATTGCTATATACTTCCCTCTTATGACTGCTTTTGTTGCATCTCAAAGGTTTTAGACTTGTCATGATTTCATATTTATTTGCTTCTATGTATTTTTTTTTATTTCTTCTTTAGTTTTCTGGTTAACGCATTCATTCTTTAGTAGGATGTTCTTCAACCTCCATGTATTTGTGGTCTTTCCAAACTTTTTTTGTGTGTGTGTGGTTTTGACTTCAAAATTTCATTGTGGTTGGAAAATATGCATGGTATGATCTCAATCTTTCTGTATTTGTTGAGGTCTGGTTTGTGACCCAGTATGTGATCTATTCTGCAGAATATCCCATGTGCACATGAAAAGAATGTGTATTTTGCTGCGTTAGGATGAAATGCTCTGAATATCTGTTAAGTCCATCTGGTCCAGTGTGTCATTCAAAGTCATTGTTTCCTTGTTGGTTTTCTGCTTAGATTATCTGCCCATTGATATAGGTGGAGTATTATAGTCCCCTACTATTATTGTATTATTATCGATTAATTTATTTGTTTATTAATCATTTTACATATTTAGCTATTCCAAGTTGGAGGCATAAATATTTACAATCGTTAGGTCTTCTTGTTCGATAAATACCTTTATTATGATAAAGTGGTCTTCTTCATCTCTTGTTACAGTCTTTGGTTTAAAATCTAGTTTATCTTGGGGCGCCTGGGTGGCTCAGTCAGTTAAGCGTCTGACTTCTGCTCAGGTCATGATCTCACGGTCCGTGGGTTCGAGCCCTGCGTCGGACTCTGCTGACAGCTCAGAGCCTGGAGCCTGTTTCAGATTCTGTGTCTCCCTCTTTCTCTGACCCTCCTCTGTTCATGCTCTCTCTCTCTCTGTCTCAAAAATAAATAAACGTTAAAAAACAAATTTTAAATATAGTTTATCTGATATAAGTATGGCTACTCCAGCTTTCTTTTGACATCCATTAGCATGATAAATTGTTCTCCATCCCCCCACTTTCAATCTACAGGTGTCTTTAGGTTGAAAATGAGTCTCTTGCAGGCAGCATATAGATACATCTTTCTTGCTTTTTTATCCATTCTGATACCCTATGTCTTTCAATTGGGGCATTTAGTCCATTTACATTCAGACTGATTCTTGCTAGATATAAATTTAGTGCCATCGTATTACCAGTAAAGTCAATGTTTCTGGAGATTTTCTCAGTTCCTTTCTAATCTTTGTTGCTTTAGGTCTTTCTTTCCCACTTAAAGAGTCCCCTATAATATTTCTTGCAGGGCTGATTTAGTGGTCATGAACTCCTTCAGTTTTTGCCTGGAAAACTCTTTATCTCTCCTATTCTGAATGATAGCCATGCTGGATAAAGTATTCTTGGCTGCATATTTTTCCCATTTGGCACATTGAATATATCATGCCACTTCCTTCTGGCCTGCCACGTTTCCGAGTAGAGATGTGCTTCTTCCCTTATAAGTTAGGGACTTCTTTTGCCTTGCTGCTTTGAGGATTTTTTTTATCTCTGTATTTTGCAATTTTGATTACAATATGTCTTGGTGTTGGCCTGGTTTTGTTGATTTTGATGGCAGTTCTCTCTGCCTCCTGGATTTGGAAGTCTGTTTCCTTCCCCAGATTAGGGAAGTTTTCAGCTATAATTTCCTCAAATAAACTCCATTTTCTCTCTCTTCTTCTTCTGGGACTTCAATGATACCAATGTTATTACATTTCATGGAGTCACTAAGCTAAACTTGCTTCGATGTTACCCTCCCTTAAGGATCCATATCAATTTTTCTATTTCAGAATGAATTTCACATTTCAAAACACATTTCGGAGGAAAGCTTAAAGTGAGAAGGAATGGGACTAAGTAAATTTTTACTATTAAACATAGTTTGAACACACAAAATGAGCCAAACATTTTACCAATATTTACCTGTGGTACAGATTTCAGACATCCTTTCCTTTTCTCCTTCATTCACACAATAAATATTAAGTGATTACTCTGTGTCAACATTGTGCTAGGCTTCAGGATCTACATTCAACAAGGCAGACTCATTTCTTACCTTCACAAAGCATACAGTCCACTTGGGAAGATGCCACAGAGCTCCTATCCACCCCCTCCCAGAAGTGGTATTTTATGGTGATTAGCATTCATAATGAATAATTATGCCTTCAATTTTTTGACTCCCATTGCCAACAAGGAAAACAATGCTATTCATTTTGGGCTAGTCAAAGTTTGAAATAGGTAAGTCATCTGGATATTCCCAATCATCAAAAGCAGCCCCCATGGTTATCATTTGGTATATGGCACCACTTGGTGTGAAATGTGAGAAGTGCTACATGAAAATACTACAAGAAAATTATAGTTCTAATAGATTTACATGGATTTGCAGTGTGACCTGGTAAGACTGCCATAAAAGTAATCAAAAACATAGTTTTGTTTTTTCCCCTCCACAGTGGCTACTATAGTTATCTTACAAATGGTAGGCTTTCATAAATGCTTGTTAATTGAATAAATAATTGAACTTAAAGTCCAAAGACACTCTAATGGAATACAGATTTTAATAGATTCTGTTCTTTGGCCTCAGACCACAATGAAGGGAATGTATAAATTCAGCCCGTATATCAGTCAGTGATTATTGATGAATTACTGATTCTTCAATAACAATCCCAAAGCTTATCAATTTCATACAACAAAATTTCTTGTTCATGTCATGTCTGTTATGAGTGCTGATAGCTCTTCAGTCAGAGGAAGGGGAGGCTAGGGAAGCAAGTGCTAGAAATGAAATGCTTCCACCTAGAAGTAACACATAACACTTGTACAGACATCTCAATGGCCAATGCACATCATGTGGTTCTACCTAACTTTAAACAGGGCAGGGAGTATAATCTCCTGTATGCCTGAAAGCAGAGAGCACCAGACATTGGATATTGTGCAACAATAGTAACACCTTCCGCAAATCTATACAATCAATGAGTTTTCTTCCTAGGGACAACAAATATACCTATTTACTGGGAAAATGCTTCCTCTTTGTCATCTATTAATCTCAATCTCCCTTAATATGGTTCAGTCTTCAGATCTTTGCAGGTATATATGTCTGAGTTTAAATCTATCAAATGGATACAACTCTTGACCTTCATTCCCAGATGCTGTAAAGTCAGTACTCTAGAAAATAAAAAGTGCTGTACAGTATACAAGTTATTATTAATATTATAATAAGGAAGTCTAGTCAGATTTTATCATTCATTAATTTGTCCATTCCATTAAAGAAAAAATAAAGACTAATAGCAGTTGAAGATTCAGCACTGAGTGGAAAAGTTTGATAGCCAAGCAGAGAACTTGATCCAGAATACAGTCTAGGTAGACTCTCAGTGATAAGGTTCAGGGAAGGGAAGATGGAGTGTCTTTTAAAGCTAAAAGACTGTCTCTGTTCCATTTTAAGGAAGCAGAGTGTGAGTGGGCTGACTACGTACATCTGGTTGCTGGTTTTGAAAGCATTGGGCTGGGGCGCCTGGATGGCTCAGTCAGTTGAGTGTCCAACTTCGGCTCAGGTCATGATCTCGTGGTTGGTGAATTCAGGCCCTGGGTCGGGCTCTGTGCTGGCAGCTCAGAGCCTGCAACCTGCTTTGGATTCTGTGTTTCCCTCTCTCTCTGCCCCTCTCACACTAGCATTCTCTCTGTATCTCAAAAATAAATAAACTTACACAAAAAAAGCACTGGGCTGGCTGTTTAGAGGACCTCTGTCTCAGTGGTTCAAAATTATGGAGTCCAGTTGTCTCTATTGGGGATGTAAGGTCCCTGACACTAGGCTATGGCATACAGCTGCCTCATGTCTGAGTCATAAGTATGTCACTCGGTCAGGTCTGCACTAGCATCAGCAAGCTAGGTGGCCAGGACAATAAGTTGAATACCTAGATTCTCTACCTGCCCCATCCTTTTAGACCAAGTAAGGCAACCTGTCATATGGTCCCATAACATTTTTCACTTACTTTATATAAGTTTAGTCATCACATTCTAGTGCCATCTAATTTCCTACCTTCCCTACTGTACTATAAAGAGCAGCAAGGCAAGCATATGTCTATCCGGATCACACTGTATCCCTAGTACCTAGTATAGTGCTGGACCAAAGGTATATGTGCAGTGAATATTTTACCTAAAAAATGAATGAGTTGGGCACCTGGGTGGCTTAGTCGGTTAAGCATTTGACTTCTGCTCAGGTCATGATCTCACAGTTCATGGGTTCATGCCCCACATTGGGCTCTGCATTGATGGTACAGAGCCTGCTTCGGATTCTCTGTCTCCCTCTCTCTCTGGCCCTCCCTACTCTCTCAAAAATAAATAAATATTTAAAAAAAATTTTTTTAACATTTATTTATTTTTGAGAGACAGAGCATGAGCAGGGGAGAGGCAGAGAGAGAAGGAGACACAATCCAAAGCAGGCCCTAGGCTTTGAGGTGTCAGCATTCAGCCCGATGCAGGGCTCGAACCCACAAACTGAGATCATGACCTGAGCCAACGTCAGATGCTTAACCGACTGAGCCACCCAGGCACCCCATAAATAAATATTTTTAAAAAAAGAAAACATTTACTTTATTTTTTAAGTTAGATCCAAGCTAGTTAACATACAAAAATAAAACACTTTTTTTAATTAAAAATGAATAAGGGTCTATGCAAGACACTGCTAAGCAGGGAGATGGAGCAGACTGGAATATAATACAACCAGAATTCAAAGTCTATGGAGAAACAATATGATAAACAGGGGTAAAGCCAATGTTTGTGAGAAAGGAAGTTTATGCAAATTGGGGGAGCCAAATTTAGAAAAAGAATATAAAATTATAAATACAAAATGTGATTTAATTTAAATACAAAATTACACAAGAATATAAAATTACAAATACCTCATTTTGGAAGAGGCTTATGCAGTTGAGGGGACTTGAGGCTTAAGCATTGTTTCCTTCACAGTAAATGCATCTCTGGTGTAATTGGACCAATGTACCAAATACTGTTGAGTCTCTGAAGAGTGATAAGATATCCCTGCTAGGGAAAGTCAAAGATTTCACAGAATAGATAAACTGTGAGCTTGATCTTACAGACAGAAACAAGGTAAAGAAATTGCTGGTAGAAAAAACATGCTGAACCACACAGGCAAGAAAAGCTAGAGCCTGTCTGTGGAAGAGTGAAAAGCCTATTTGCTAGGATGGGGTTGGGTGGGGAAAGCCTTAGGATAGTGGCTCTCAAAGCATGATCCTAAGGTCAACAACATCAGCAGCACTCAGCTCCAGCCCAGATTTATCCAATGAGAAACTGGGGCTAGTGCACAGAAACTTATAGTATGACAAGACCTGCTAGTGATTCTGATGCAGTTAAAGTTTGAAAACCAATGCCTTAAGAAGTTAATTGAGCATCAGATGAAGCTACTCTTACAAATTTAATTTCAGTCTGCTATCCAAGATGGAGAGAAATGTGAAAAAAGTATTATGACAGAAAGAGGGTGAGAGAGTTCTCTTCATCTCACACCCCAAAATAAATTACAAACTAAAAAGCTAAAGTAAAAAATGCAACTAGATATTGGATAGAAGAAAAGTTTATTTCAGCATAAGGCCAATAATAGAATCTATAAAGGAAAAGATTAATAGACACGATTTCACAAAAGTTTAAAACATTTGCACCACTAACAAAATTGAAAAGCAAACAACAAACTAGAAAGAAATATATGCAATATATATCTCAGGTAAAAGGCTAAAAATTTCCATTTTCTTTAAAAAGATAAATAGCCTATAAAAAAATGGACAAAGAATACCAACTGCAAATTCTCAAGAGAAATATAAATGGCCAATAAACACGAGAAAACATTCAAGTTCACAAATATATATATATATATAAATTAAAATGGAATACTGTATTTTACTTAGCAAATTGGCAAGCATTTTTTAAAATAGAAACAAGCTAACCATCCACTATTTAACTGTATGGTTGCTTATAGTAGAATTCCAAGGTGCCATTAACATTAATAGTGTAAAAAATATTCATGCCATATTTGAGTGGGGGGAAAAGCTGTTATAGAATAACATAAACAATAATATCCAAATTTTTAAAACAAATTCTAGATGGATATAGATTTTTAAAAAATGTACAGCTCTTGAGCAAAATGTTACCATTAGTTAGCTCTGGGTTGTAGGATTATGATACCTTTTCCTTTTGTTACTCATAGCTTTCTAATGTCTCTATTATGGAATAAAGATGTATGCCTTTTCTAATCAGGAAAAAATTAAGCTGTGCTACAAATGTGATTTTAAAAAGTTGGAAGAAAGGATGATTCAATAGCTCTTTAGTCAAAATCATAGACCGCAAACTCTACAACTTGGTACTTTTTTGAGATCTGAGGATTTCATCCCTGCCGCCACCACCCTCCCTTTAAAAGGAAGGAGCGGAAAAGGGAGAGGCAAAAAATGAAACTGGAAAACATACTCCAGCTAATCAAAGAACATCAAGTAGCCTCTGCCTTGTGATTATGCTAAAGGACATGTAAACATTGTGATGCTCTTATTTACTTCTCTGGTTAAGGGAAAATCATGTGGGTTTGTTTGTTTGTTTAAGTAATGCGCTGAAGTGGGGGGGGTGGGGTTTTCTCTTACTGCAAAATGTTTTGAAATAAAACTTCAGCCTAAAATGTAATGATTTCGTTTGGCACAAGGCTAAGCGTGAGCAAAACAGTAACCTAAAATGGTCCCATACCACCCCCTTGTGGCTTCCACTGTGTCACATCCGGAAACAGCCCAGCCAAAGGAGAGAAGGAGGCATACTGTTCTTCATAAATTCAACAAATATGTCCATTCCCTATTCGGTGGCAGGTACTAACTATACTAGGATTAAAAGATACCACTAAATCTCTTCTTACTTTATTCAGGCCATGGCTGCATTCGTAAACATTCACTTATTTGGGCTGAGCATACACTTAAAAGTTGAGGTCATAAAAATTGAGCCTCACAAACTGTCTCTTTAAAATAAGGCTTTATCTTCTGGGATACAGCTGGAGGGATCGGAGTAAGGTCTGTGATTATTACTCTCCAGCGTTTGGTTGGGTAGCATGTGGTAATCAGAAAAAGCACAATGGCCATGGATGAAAAGACACAGATTGTGGCCCTAACTATCCGAGTGACCTTGAGCATGTGATAATCCACATGGGCCTCATTCATATACTTAACA